>NW_027282339.1:0-39790 GCF_046629955.1 Centroberyx affinis | reverse complement strand
TACATTAGTTAACTGTTAAATAAGGGTTAGTAAATGCTTATTAAGCATTAACTAACCCTTATTAAGCATTAATTAACCCATAACTTAGTGACCCTTATTGTAAAGTGTTAACATAAAAGTCATAGGTTACTTAATGCCCCTTTAATAACTACATTGTTGTCACATGTGTTGCCAATTATCTCCACATTCCACAAGCCAACTTGGACAAATTCCACTTGCATGTACAGGGCGGGTTGTATTCCTACACCAAAGTAAAAAAAAAAAATTGAAAAACAGCTGGAGCTATATCCTCAGTGTTCTAAAGTGTCTGTCAGATTATATTTGATGCCTTTCACTCTCTGGGCTGAGGGACTGTAACATTTTCCAGAAGCTGCACGGATTAATGCCATTATTAAGGTTTTTCTTTTTTCTCCCCCTTATTTCATTTTAGTAATGGCATCAGTCTGCCTCTGATAACCTCAACCTGGGTAATATTTAAAGAATTCTCCTCATGCATCATTTACAGAGATAATGAATGGGAGCGCGCCTTCGCTGGACCTTGTCTTAAAATAAAACACTGTTGCATCACTCTGCGTTCAAGGTGAGCGAGGCTGTGAATGAAAGCGTGGAAACGTGTGGAGGAGGAAATGGACTCATCTTTGACTCATGTCTTTTACCTTAAATGTTCTCCCTCAAGATCTGGAATGACACCTGACCGCTTGCCGTATATATTTTCGTCCGCGCTCCCATCGCCATTTCTTACAAACCGGGATGTGGCTGAGGATTCCTGACTCGGTCCTTCGCAAGAACATCCGCTGGTGTTCTCTCATATTAATCTTCTCTTTAATGTATTTCACTGTGATAAGAGTTGAAAGCCTTAGAGGCGCTCGGCACCAGAGAAGATCCGGAGATACGGGGAGGGGAGGGGTTGGGGGGTGGGTGGGGGGGGGGCTTGATAAAGCGGGCGGGAGATCCGGCCGAGTTTCCCCCGTGACACCGGCTCACACCCGCGAAACCCCCCCGGAGGATAACGGCAGAGCGTCGGCAAGTCCTGCTCGTTTCTGATAGGGAAAAATCAGCCGAACGACAACGGCGGTCTGGAGCGACATGCGGCGTAATGTCGGAAAGCCGGAGGTTTTGCAGCGCTCTGGAAAAGGATGTGTGTTTTCTCAATGAATCTGTAGTTCAGAAACGTACAGGGGGGGGGATGATCGGAACACTTTTTCGCATTTCTGTCCACATCTCCTTGCTCATTTGAGAGAGATTTTTATTAAGCTCCAAAAATCTGCTGATTATCCTAAGCTAAGTCTGATCATTCTGACAGTAAAACACACTGTGCTATCCGAAATATTCAAAAAATCCAATTTGATTAAAATTGATTGATTGATTAAAATTACTTACCTCAAAATCAGAAAATTTGTCTATAAAGGCAAGGCAAGGCAGCTTTATTTGTATAGCACATTTCATAAACTGAGGCAATTCAAAGTGCTTTACAGAGTAATAAAATATGCAGTACAGGTACAAAATGTACAATTAAAAAGTGCAAAAGTACAGACAAAGAGATCCACAAGATAAAAGACTTAAAAAGTAAACTAGTGCAGTTCAGCTCAAGTGAAATAGAAAGATAAAAGAACACAACAAATAATCCCACTTTTAGATGCATATTGTGATTATATGTTGTATAAAATTAACAGTGGTAACACTTTACAATAAGGGTCACTAAGTTAAGGGTTAGTTAATGCTTAATAAGGGTTAGTTAATGCTTAATAAGCATTAACTAACACTTAATTAACAGTTAACTAATGTGTAATTTACTAATGGTGTTCATGTTAACTAAGGTATATAGTTTGTAAAGATGACTATTAAATAATGTATAAATTAATACCTTAGTTAACATGAACACCATTAGTAAATGATTACCAGACACATTAGTTAACGGTTAATTAAGGGTTAGTTAATGCTTATTAAGCATTAACTAACCCTTAACTTAGTGACCCTTATTGTAAAGTGTTACCTTAACGGTTTTCTTCAGAGCTTATTTTCTTTCAATATGTGGGCATGGGACTAAATGGAGCATCTGCACATGTGATCACCTGATTTGTAGCTTGCTCATGATTGGAGGAATTGTGTCAATCCTGTGTTACAACTATACCCGGCCTCCCCTATGTACACATGCATCGTGCACACTGGGAGGATACTGAATGCAGAATATTATACACTGTATAGCACTATGACATGCAGTATTCCCCATGAGTAGAATTTGGTACATGTCTACCTCCACCCTTACAAAAAAGTCACATGTGAATTCACACATGTCCATTTTGGAACATGTGAACGTGAACATGTGAAATTTCCCATTTCCCATGTGTAAATGACATTTTCACCTGTGAATTGTCTCTTTGCATGTGAAACGAAGTTTTCACATGTGAAACAAATATTTTCATTTGTAAGGGCAGGTGAAGAATGAAGATGAAGAAAAAAAAAAAAAACCTCTTTTCACTTATGAATGGAAATTTCCACATATGACAAGATGTGACAAACTGTCACATATGATGTCAGAATACAACACGAACACATATGAAAACCAGCATGTGTTCAAAGCACACATTTTGTAGATGCATGGACCATAAGGAACAAAAAAAAAGCCTTGAAATTGAAATAAAGCCTTGGAATTTTGAACAACTGTGATGTCTGGTTTCGTATCCACTTTTCCGCATGTGAATAACAAGGCATTTATGACATATTTTGTGTTGAAAAGTAACACAAGAGTGTGCGTGTGTGTGTGTGTGTGTGTGTGTGTGTGTGTGTTGACTCAGCGTAAACTCACAGATGCAGTGAAAACACATGCATTTTTGAGAGTGCAATAGCTGTTGCAAGAGCACAGGATTTCCAACATGACAGCTCTCACACAGGAACATGTGACACATACATGTATACATACGCACACACACACACGCACACCCTCAAAGCGGTGTTAGTCCTACTGGGTGGCGAGAAAAGAACACTAGCGCCCTCCAGTGGTTGTGGTTGGGAGAGGGAAGGCCTCGAAGGCAGGAAGCACATTTAGCTTTTGTCCCGAAGACGGTCCCAACCTTCAACTGAATTTCCCTGATTTAAAGACTACATCCTCATCAGCTGCTCCTGTTAGGCTCAGCCTGGTATTAACTAAGTGACCGAATGACATTTCCCAAGAAGGGAACAATTGAAATGAAGTGAAAGAATGTGAGGGGAGGAAAAGAATAGAGAATATAATGTGATACATCCAGACGGTGGATGACCTGCTTTGTCTAATTTTAGAAGACATTAATCTACAGCAAAGCTTCCGTCAAAAGAAATAAAGATTTGTCAGCTAAAGTAACTATCACGTCTAGACGTAAAAAGCCCAGGTTCCTCAGCAGTGTAAGAGTCAGGAGTTCTACCCATGATGTGTTAGCAACGCCCCCAAAGGCACCCATGGGACGCCCAAATTTGGGTGATGGTATGCAGCAGGCTGGACCCAGTGGGAGTGTATTTTCTAGGCCACCAGCAGTCAGGATGGAAGAAAAAAGGGGCAGGGGGTCAAAGGAGGTTGAATAAAGACATTTGAGGCAGTGATAAAAGCCATATAGTAGGTGGTTGCAGTTGTTAATTACACCTCAAAATTACAACAAGTATTAAATTACAAAAACACTTCAAATTTGAATCTAGTTAAAGCCGCAATAAGCGATTTTCCGACAACTAGAGGGTGACAGAAACCGCAGCACATTTGTAAATAAAGCACAGCAAAGTCACTGCACTACGGAGGCCCCAAAGGACAAACCTAGCAAAGGACCGTGCATAGGCTAATAGCTAAGCTAACCGTACCTACAGAGAAGTCTCACCGGTTACCAGTCTCGCTTTGCCAGAACTTTCTGCCACTGAAGGTTACATGTCCCACAATGACAAGTGAAGAGGCAGGTAGCAAGTTTACTAGTTTAACAAGTTTACATCAAGTTTTCATCGATTCCACCATTATGAGAATTTTTTGGCTGGATCGCAACAGCGGGGCCAGCCCTATAAACGCGAATCTCTGTCACTGACTGACTGAGTGATGAAGTTACACCATTGGTCCGCCGTGGCACGTGGCACATCATAGGATCACAGAGCCGGAAATTTAAGTTTCGTTTTCTCCGCCATCTTGTTTCTCCGCTGAGATCGGCAGCCCGTTTCTCCCACACAGTAAGCAGGCTGACCAATATCATGCATGTAAGCTGAAGCTAACTGAAGCTAAAGTAGAATCTATACAATTATATCATATCGCCGTTTATTTCGACAAGCTAGTTTTAAGGTGAAGGTGAAAACAGCAACACAGCTGCTGCTGTCTGGATATTAGTTTATGTCATTATGTCTCAATGAAATCTCCACATAGCACACATTAGTTTCAGGATCGGCAATAAGGTCTGATATCGCTTATTGTAGGTTTAAACTACCACCAACGCTCAGACACTAACAGTTTAAGTAAAGCGCAACAAGTTTTGTAGTGACAAATTGCCGACAAAACAAAAGTTCAAAAGGTCCAATAGCCTATAGCTAATTAGCGCTGAATGTATAACAAGCCTTGGGTCTTTATGCACAAACACAAGCCTATATGATTACCTGCTGATGGATGATGCCGCTCTCAGAGACCCGTCGATGTTGTCGCCGATCAAAGCCGCTGATTACCTAACGCCCCCCTTTTAAAAAGCTACTGCCTCCACCTAGCTTCCTGCGGCTGAAGCTGCCTGTGTGAGGACGCTCCGACACCACTGGGCTTTCTCCGCGGGATCAAACGGGACAAGGAGGCAGCATGAAAGGGAAAAAAAGAACAAAAGCCGAGAGACACGAGGAAAAAGGCAACAACATCCCATGAATAATCAGAGAGCCTGTGATGTCCCGGTTTACTTAAATATGAATCCCGAGTGGAGTGGGAATACTTGGGTGGTGGGAAGTTTGGAAGTTTGGAGAAACAGACGTGTGACTGGAATGTCGCTGGTTTGAATTCCCTCCCTTAACAACTACTGTCAAGTTTGCTGGCCACCAGTAGAAGACTGTAGTTATACTGGGCAGCTCCCAGTGGCCAATGTGTGTGTGTGTGTGTGTGTGTGCATGTGATTTGTGTGTGAGAGTCACTGCATGACCGTTGCTTCCCGTTCCACACTGTCCGTTCAGTTCTCCGCTGCGCTGGTTCAGACCAGATTAAGTGTGTGTGTTTGTGTGTGTGTGTGTGTGTGTGTGTGTGTGTGTGTGTGTGTGTGTGTGTGTGTGTGTGTGTACACATCAGCGTGTGCCTGCACGTGCGCAAAGATGAAGGGTATGAGCGAATTAGAGAATGCATCTGCCTGGCGTCTGAATAACAAATAACACCATTAGCGAGACAGGGGCGTTCTCTGCCAGGTCCTCAAAGATGAATGGCCGTGTCATTGCCGCACCCCCCCTCCCCCCTCCCCCCGCACCCACCCGCTACCAACACACACATACACTCACACACACACACACACATACTGTACGTGTCATATGTAAGGACTGGGTCTGGTGAAGTGCTGTCATTTCTGTGGAGGATTAAAGTGTAAAAGGTACCAATTAGACCTTCAGACTGATCTGTTTTCCATCTCCGTTTTCATCTATCTATCTATCTATCTCTCTGTCTGTAATTTCTTTTGCCTCAATATTCAGTTCTCTAAAGGAAGGATTAGATTGTTATAATTGGCTCTATGTGAAGCTCTTAACCTGACCCAGGGGCGGACTAAGTGATTTGGGGGCCCTAGGCAAGGGCAAGGGTTAGGGTTAGGGGCCCCCTGAATCCCGACATTCAAGTTAGGGCTGAGTTTGGAAGGTGCGGTAATATTGCCAGCAGCAACACTAGCAATAGTTGATTCTTTGATGAAAAAAAGTTATTAACAATACTCTCTGTTGAGTTTTTGCTTCATTGCTTTTTACATCTCTTGCAGCAAATATTCCACTGAGTTTTAACATGGGGGTTATTCGGCTCTTGACCGCTATGAAAACCAGAATATAAACTAATCACCAAGATCAGATGCAGCTGGACGAGTTTGTAGTGTTCAGATTTTTACTTCCCATTCATTTGAATGAAGCCATGAAAATAGACTGAAAACTGACATTTAATACGTTGGTGAACAGATTCAACAACAGATCCTGCTGCTGTGTTTCAACTGACTGTGGGTCCAGTCCATAGTTCCTGTTTGGGAGACCGGATCCACTTTTATTTTTAAATACTAATTTTAGTGTAAACCAAGAATAAAAATGCAAAATGACGACTGACCCAGGATGCTTTGTTGTCTTAAAAGCAGGAACTGTTGTTGAATCTGTTCACCAACTGTTGTCAACGAAAATGTCAGTTTTCAGTCTATTTTCGTGACCTCGTTCAATGAGTAGGAAGTAAAAATCCTAATGCTACAAACTCGTCCAGCTGCATCTGATCTTGCTGATTAGTTTATATTCTGGTTTTCATGGTGGTCAAGAGTCCCATGTAAATGTGAACCCCCATGTAAAAACTAAGTGGAATATTGCTTTACTGTAAAGTCAAGAGACAATATTACGCTAGAAGCTTGAATATTGGCACAAAATATCAGCTATCGGTTACTTCAATCTCAAAATATTGGTATCAGCCTTCAAAAACCCATATCGGTCGATCCCTACTCTTATGTGAAGGGAACACAGTAATCTAAATGATGTGGCGGTTTTATGCAACAGAATAAATTCTACTGCTTCCATAATAAAGCTAATGAAGTTTCCCCAATCTTGGCAAATATTTCATCTTAATGTTTAATGCCGCATGAGGAGGCGCAGGGCGTCAAACACGAATTTGCGCCTTATGAAAACAACAATATGAATTCGCTCCAAAAGCGACATGTAACTTCTTTCGCTCATTACTATTTTTGTTGCTCCACCACTTTTTTGTGACTTATCACATTTGTAAATGATTGTTTTCTCTCCCTTAAGCAAGATCTTACAGGACGGAGGCAGCATGTTTTTGGCCTTGTGAATCGTCTGGATTTCCATCTCATTTGAGATTAGCTGAGAAGAGCTGTTTTGGATTAGCTGAGCTCCTCTCCCTCTCTCTCCCTCTGACACTCTCAGATAAGGGAGCCCGGAGTCGCTGAAACACACTAGTCGAGGAAAATGCCCTTTTTCTACATGGTTAAGACTTTTCTGCTTTCCTCCTGTTGCCCAATGCGAACTCTTTGTGGCAAGGATTATTGCGAGAGAGAGAGAGAGAAAGAGAGAGAGTCTGGGGAGAGCGGTTAGAGTCCTGTCAAGTGAATGGTGGCTTGTTGAGTAGGGTTATGCCGATACATGGGGGCGATACTGCCTTTTATTAATAATAACCAGATATGGTCCAGTCAGCGTGGTCCACCTCTGATATGATGGAGCTCCCTCCCTGTCCACAGCTAGTCGATATGTTTTTTTATTATCATGATTTTTATATCAGATGTCCGACCGGAGGAATCATTCCAGTGTGGTGTGGGAGGATTTGACTCAACAGTCTGTAAAACCTGCAGTGGAAACCTGCCTCTCCCTGCCTGAAGGAGCTGCTAACACACCTAAATGAATTTCATGTGTTCTATAGCAGTGATTCTCAACCTTTTTCATATCAAGGACCCCTAATTTAGTCCACATTAGAGCCACAGACCCCCATTTGATGAGATTTTGTCTCTTGCACCCAAATCTGAGAATATTTTTATTGTCAGATATGATTTTGTCCAGAATCCCATGACTATCTGTATTGTAGGTAGAGATATAACAGAGAAACTATGATCAAAACAGTCATTCTTCTACATGATCTAATTGTGTTGACTTCTTATAAATGAAATAATGTTGAAGTTTAAGAATTCATCACTTTGCTGGGGACCCCCTGGAACCCCCTCAAGGACCCCTGGTGGTCCCCGGACCCAACGTTGAGAAACACTGTTCTGTAGTGTCCCGTGATGGTCTAAATGCTGATTCTGAGGCTTTTCCACCCTGACAAGAATACAATTCTGGGGGAAACAGAATACTTGCTCATTTTTTTTCGGCAAATTGATAGATCCTTTTTATTTTGTCCCCATCTTTGGTGCTCGGCGCTCATCGCTGTGGTGTTTCTGCACTGCACTGCCCAGAGATCACCTGTCAATCAAACAGTGTGGGCGGGACTGTGACTTTGTCTTTTTCCTTGGCTGTTCTGTTGATGCAGTTTGAGTTTCTCTCTTCTTTGTCTGTTCAGGCCATGGTGGCTTTCACTGCTCATGCTAACTCCCCAGTTCTTCTTCTTCTGTTTATTCCAAACGAACCGGAAACATGTGCACCAGAGGATTTTTCCTTCATGAACTGGCTACAGGTCGAATCACTATCCCATCAATCACCAAAACAGACACTTAGTTATATGAATGTCGTGGGTTATCACTTTAAAGACACTGAGTATCGGCCTTGGGAAAGCTATATCGGTCGAATCCTAACCACACTACAAGCGAGGCCGCTCTTGCCAGGAGATTTTCGATTTCCCTCCCCCAAAATCGATCCCCCATCTAACTCGCGGAGGGAAACCCAGGACTAAAACAAGATCACCAATCAATGACACTCTGTCTTCCTCAACAGCTTGTGAATGTCAGGAGCAAAGCAGCTGCCAGTCACTTCTGGTGACACTTTAGCAGCTGTCAACCACTGCCAGAGGGGGAATATCAAGGCATGAAGAAGAAACCACCTGAGAGGCAGGGAAATTGTGTGTGTTTGTGAGTGCGTTTTGTATATCTGCTAGGCTTGTGTATGTATGTATGTATGTATGCTGTAAGTAGAGCAAGCAGCATGGTCGGGAGATATAATTGGAGGCAATATAAATGCTAAGCTTGTTATGGCGTGAGAGGAGGAAACTGGGGGGCTTAATGTGGGCAGCGGAGTGTGTTTAGGTTCTGCACTGCCACTAATAGGAGTTGTTCATTACTGGAATGACAGGCAGAGATCAGGCCAGAATACAGATAAGTCACAACTCTATCAGTCTTCCATATGGACAAGTCATGTGGAGTCTGAAGCCATGAAGGAAGCTAGGGTTAGACCAATATATGAGACATATAAGTTCTACCGACTGAAGAAACTACTGTAAGAAACAACCATCATAGCAAAATGATAACTTATTTCTTCTCAAAACATTATTAGTTATGTAATTACTAATTAATTAAATGATGTATTGTATTTGTGACTTTGAACATCATCTTACCTTAGGAATAGCAGTATTTAGGGTCACAGAGCACATGAGGAAATCTGTGTCTGTCTCCTTCAAAATGACTGACAGAGAGCCCCTACCCCCCCTGATAGTGTGTGATACTTTAAATTAGGACCCATGGCAAACATGAACTCAATAAATAGTTCCATCTATTACAACTGCATAGGTGGAATTGGGTGCTTTTGACCGGGGTCCCCCTGGACCCCGATACATTGGTATTTTTTAAAAAGCACTAATTAAAACATACCGTATTTCCTCTAATATTGGCCCGGGCCTTTATTTACCTCAACTGCAGAGGGTACCAGGCCTTTATTGGAAGCAGGCTTATATTAGAGACAGGCCTTTATTTTGAATTCCCTCTGTTTGATAAGTATATTTACTCATATTTTAGAACGAAGCCTCCTTGTTTTCTGATCTGCTTCTGTTGGGGTTCGTTAGGTAGCCGTTTTTTTGTTACTACAATACATTATGATAATTACGGTAATCGACAGCGGCACGTTCCAGAGACTTCCGCCAGGCACCAGGTATCCACCGTTGTTTTTAGCTGCGACCAGCAGCTCTATAGCTCGCTCTGTCACCCTTTGGCGGCCTATAGCCGCACAGTGTGTGTACGTGGTCGCAGCTATTGCGAATTCACACTTGTTTCCTTTGTTTTTTTCCCCGGCCTGTATTTGGGGCCGGCCTTTATTTGTTCGTGTCGACCACGGCCCCGGCCATTATCGGAGACCCGGCTTTTAATTGACTACCGGTCACTATTAGAGGAAATATGGTAAACAGAAAACAATGATATGAAGTCATTAGGAACAAATTGATTGACAAAGTCAAGAAAAATTGGAATGAGAGAATAAAGCACCTGTGAGATATGACAAAAAATATACTTCTGGGGTCTGCGGGTACCCCAGTCGGTAGGATGAGGGATAAAAATCTGATCTGGTCCATTGACTCTAATGAGACATTTTGATCAGATTCCATACAAGTATGCATGAATGTGTTATTATTATTAGTAGCAGTAGTAGTAGTAGTATTAGCAGCAATAGTATTATTATTAGTAGTAGTAGTAGTAGTAGTGTTAGTAATAGTTGTAGTAGCAGTAGTAGTATTAACATTAGTAGTAGCAGTAGTGATACAGTACTACTAATAATAATAATTTAAATAAGAATCTATATATCATTATGGTCCTATGGGGAAAAAAAATGTGTTACTGTTATTTATTTCATTTTTCCTTTCCTTTTATATTGTTATTCCTCTTATTTCTATCTGTTGATTTTATGCTTTTCATTTCTCATTTCAATTCTGCTTTTATTGCCAAGTGCATTGTATTGCATTGAATTGTGTGAAATGTGCTACATACTGTAAATAAAGCTTGATTGAGGGTGGAGTATAAGTAAAGAAAAAAATACATAAAATTGACAGCAAAAGTAATGAAACCGTGGTAAGAAATAAGGAAAGGAGTGTATGAAACATAAAGTAAACCATAAAATGGAGGTCGGAGACAATTAATGATAAAAAGTTACATAAAAGAAAGTCCATAAATAAGAGTTTTATCACAGTAAGTTGTAGCAGCCGGAGCCTCTCGGGCAGACTGAACCAAAGTCAACACAGTCAAAACGTTATTTCCTCCTACTTCTCCGTGTGTTTGTATTGCCACGAAAGTCGCTCAAAAGAAGCGGGATTGTCATAAAATAATATTGCGAGCAAAAACACAGAAAAGGCAATTGACGCGGCGCGGCAGTAATCGCTCAGAGAACGCCTGACCAAAGATATAAAAATCACTCATGGCTCTTCCAGAAAAAAAGGACTCACCATCATCATTTCTCTCCAATAATAACAGCCCCTGTCAAAATGCAAATAGATTTTTCTGTATTGGCTCACAATGTCATTTCAGTCGGTGCCCCTCCTCCCGGCCCTATGCGACAAGTGTGGTTTTTTTTGTTTTTTTTGTGTGTTTTTTTTTTTTTTTGTCTTTTATCATCCTCGCTCTCGTGGTGAGGCTAAATTGCAAACACCGCCTCGCAATTGGTACATAATTGCATCCTTGCTCTCTCGCCACTTTCACCCTCAACTCCGGTTGATCCTTTACCTGTGTCATTAGACGTGGAGAGCTCAGGGCACAATGGCCCGGCTTTTGGAGGAGCACGGAGGAGTCCGTAATTACACCCCAGCTTTGATTACCTCTCGTTTTTGAGCGCCGCCCGTTCAATAGCCATTACATGGAGACACTCCCCCGGCTCGCCGCTTAATGGCCCACTGGCCCAGTTTTCATTTCCACCCCCAAACCCGCCGCTGTTAAACTCACAAAAGACTCCGCTCCGCTTCGGCTTCGCGGTTCCTTTCTCTGACCAGTCGTGATCGATCGCCCGGGGGTCGCGCATTCCACCCAACTACACACACCCACTCATTAAAAAAAAAACTGCTTTATTTTTTTTTTTTAAATAGAACAACACAAACCACACAACGGGCTAACTGCAATTCTGTTATTGAACAGATTAGTGGACTGTTTATCAGCTTAAAAGTAAAAAAAAAAAAAAAAGTTGCAGGAGATTTACTTGTTATATGAGAGGGTTCGACTGAGGTTTTGCAAGGGCGATACCAATAGGGGAGACCGGGGATGGTTGTAACGTGGGGTTAGTTGTAACAGCACCATTTCCACCAATCAGGGATAAGCTAGAGTCACATGATCACTGCTGTACACACCCACTTCCTTCCTGATCTCACATGTGCAATTTCATGGCTGCAGATTTTATAGCCAAAAAACTCATTTTGAGGTAAAAAAAAAAAAAAGAAGTAATTTTTGGACCAAGTTTTTATTTGATTTGCACTGACAGTGTTGAAGTTAAAATGATAGAACTTGTATTAGATTGAAAGATTGCAGTCTTTCAAGTAAAATGTGATGCATTCCATCCATGCTAATCTCAAACCACCATTCTACAACAGCTAGAAATAGAATGGCTGACAGGGGTGTGGATAGTTGTAACACTTCTGAAAAAAGTTCAAAAGGATCAGCACAGTCAAAGACTCTTGTTGTTACAACTCACCCCAGCTAGAGTTAGCTACAACTTACCCCAGTATTGGGATAAGTTGTAACAATGGAACTCCTTGTATTTGACATCAATTTATGAAGTCTGTGATATTATAAAAGAGGTTGAAGTGATTGCTATTTATAGTAGATAAATGTGGTGTCAAAATGTGAGAGATCTAACTCCAAAACCCTCAGAGTTATAGGTGCTGAGACAAAATGTGTTACAATCATCCTGGGCTCCCCTATTGATATTTTTGTGACAAAGCTGTCAATAGGCATATTTTTTGCCAATGTACAAAATCTTTAAATACGACAATTTTCTTGCCAAAAAATTACAAGGGTTAAAGGAAAATCGCAAACTTCTGCCAGGAGCGCAGTCACTTATAATGTGGTTAGTTTTTGACTGATATGGGTTTTTGAAAGCTGATACAGATATTTTTGGATTGAAGCTGACAATAATTTGGGCTGATATACAATCTCTTTAAAGTTGACCATTTTCATGCTCCAAAATATTTAAAAAAAATGACAAGTATTTGGTGTTTCCGCCAGAATTGTATTCTTGTTAGGGTGGGAAAGCCTCTGAAACAGCACTGACTGAAGTGCTAAGCGTGAGGGCCTGGTTCACCTTTGTGGTACAATCTGAGAAACCTTCTCATTGATCCTAAGTGTAGTTTACTTAGTGTGATTAATAATTCACCAACAATTAATGCATGGTATTAACATTTCAAAAGAGGGATTCATTTGCTTGCCTGCTTCAGCTCATTGAAAGTTAGTTGATGACCTCCTCTGATCAGCAGCCTGATAGCAGCAGGACAGGAGACTGTGGGATGTTTGCTGTGACAGAGTGGGCAGCTGTACCAGGGGCAGCTGGGCCAGAGCAGGCCTCGTGCTGGGCCCCCTGAGAGTGGCCCCCATGCAACATTAGTATTATCTGACTCACTGCTGCTTGTGCCACTATTTTGAGGCTGTTTTCAAATCATTAAAAACCTATGCATACTCAGTGTTTTAGTTGTGAGAATAAGCTACCAAGCACTAAAGTGAAGCAGGGAGACAGCTGTTGTGCAGCTGTTGGTACTGGACCAGAAAGAATGAACAAATCATTTTGAACAAGCAGAACAAGAGCAAAAACACTTTGCATGACTTTGTAGGTTATTATTTAAAAGTGGTATGATAAAATAAAAATCAACTAATAACCGCCTCGCGGTTGTATGCCTCCTCCAATAAACTTTGTTTTATCACTGCAAGGACAGTCTTTATTTATTGAACATATATAATTATGTGATTAATAGGTCAACTTAAAGGATTTTGGTGTCTGCAAAAGTAAGTGACAGCACTTCCACCGTTTTTGTAGAATGACCCAAGATCGTTTTCTCAGCTACAGTGGTAAGCAAAACATTATGATGTCACAGTGAAGTTGACCTTTGAACTTTTGGATATAAAATGTCATCACTTCATCATTTTATCCTATTAGACATTTGTGTGAAATTTTGTCGTAATTAGCGTATTAATTCTTTAGTTATGGCCAAAAACGTGACCTTGACCATTGACCTTTGACCTTTGACCACCAAATTCGAATCAGTTCATCCTTGAGTCCAAGTGGACGTTTGTGCCAGATTTAATGAAATTCCCTCCAGGCGTTCCTGAGATATCGCGTTCACAAGAATGGGACGGACGTGAGGTCACAGTGACCTTGACCTTTGACCTTTGACCACCAAAATCCTTGAGTCCAAGTGGACATTTGTGCCAAATTTGAAGAAGTTCCCTCAAGGCATTCCTGAGATATCGCATTCACAAGAATGCGACGGACGGACGGACAACCTGATAAAATAAAAATAAATAAAAATAAATACAATTTTAATGAGTTCCGCATATGCTGTCGCCATGCATGTATTGCAAATTAGCATGCCCTGCCCTCTACTGGGATAAAGCAGCACTTAATGACAGTTAATGCGGTAAGGGACACAGGACATTGCCCGGAAGTTATGAAGACTGATAGCGCAATCTAAGGAAAAAACTTGAAAACCCAAAAAACTCGAAAAGGTCGATTCATTTTGAGTCACTGACTCGATTTGAACGATTCACCAAAAGTTGTTCTGCCCAGCACTAGCAGCTATGTGGTTTTGCCACAACAATCAGAACTACAGAATTCCAATCTAGCAGTGATTCAGCCAACAGCCCCCTCCCAAAATAAACTTTATTGTAAAATGTCAAATTATTTTTACAATGCAAATGTAAAACTGGAAGTCTGCATGGATTGTGCGCAAAGTTCTGCATGGGAGCTCCGGTGCAAACTTGATTAATTTTTGACAATGGACAGCCCTAAACCCCTTCCAGACTTCACGGGAACGTGCCGTAAAGTCCTCAAGTCTGCATGTCCGGAAAGGTCTGGACATTTCGATTCAGCATAAAACTCTCCATTGAAAGCCAGACTAATTAAATTCTTATAGGTGGGTTAGCAGTGATTTTCAATGGACTGTGGGTCCAATGTTTTAGAACAGAATTTTGCCAAATAGCATACTTATTGATAGAAGAGAACATAGTGGAGGGATACCATTTAGAAGAGATAGTTCCTGTTTGGGAGACCGGATATATTTTAATTTTTAAATACAAATTTTAGTGTCAACCAAGATTTAAAATACAAAATGACGAAGGACCCAGGATGCTTTATTGTCTTAAAAGCAGGATCTGTTGTTGAATCTGTTCACCAACGTATTAAATGTAAATTTTCAGTCTATTTTCATGGCCTCATTCAAATGAATGGGAAGTAAAAATCCTAATGCTACAAACTCGTCCAGCTGCATCTGATCTTGGTAATTAGTTTATATTCTGGTGGTCAAGTGCTGAATAACCCCCATGTTAAAACTAAATGGAATATTGCTTTAAAGGATAAGTTTGGCGATTTTGGACCTATATATAATCTGTCTCTTACATACCTGTAGTACCCCACAGAGACTACTGACTCCAGAGTCAGCTGTCAGTTGAAACAGTGAGCTCTGTTGCCTCTTGCTGCTAACAATGAGTCCAAATGGGGTTTGTTAAAATATCTCTAAAAAAGCCAGTCTGTGAAAACAATATGGCGACCAACCAACGTATTTCTGTCCACAGCCCGGAAAGCAGCAGCACCGCATCATTTCCACTCAGTGGATCGTCTTCTACCAAACTCTACTGTTCACAATCTGACCTGACCGTCTGTTCTGCGGCAGAGAAAAATAGTTCCGTGATAGTTTCCTGTGAAAGCGTGCGTAATGTAGGGCCAGTGTCATAAAGTCAGAGCTGATTTTAGTTCATTTACTTTGCTTTCCATTTACTCTCAACTCCCCTGTGGAGCCTACAAATGGCTTTTTTGGAGCTATTTCAACAAAACCTGTTGGACTCATTGTTAGCAGCAAGAGGCAACGGAGCTCACTGTTTCAACCGACAACTGAGTCTGGAGCCAATATTGTTTGTGGGTCCAAGTACTACAGGTATGGAAGAGACAAATTACAGGTCCAAAATCGCCAAACTTATCCTTTAAGGCAGGGTGAGGCAGGTTTTACTGCAGGTTTTTCATTGCAGGTTTTCACAGAAAAAAGGAGGAACCTCCATCATAGACTGGCCGATATCTGATCTCTGATATCTGAGGCCAATATCTTCAAACCCATATATCGGTCTAACCCTGGTGTGGATGTGATGGAGTGTTATCAGCGGCGGCATTAAGTCAGGCAATCAGGAAATCAATCAGGAGGGAGTTTCAAATAGACTTTCTAAAGTCATTGTTTTCTCTCTATTGTTGCAGTGTTTAACATTAGGGCAACCTTCCTTTCTCTTGTTCTCTCTCTCTCTCTCCCACACACACACACACACACACACACTCGCACACACGCAAACGAAAGCCACCTCTGTCAGACGCCGGCTTTCCTCCCACCTCAGTGTGTCGCTCTTTGATAAAGACCTGTTACCACGGCAACACAGAGCTAATTCACACAAGGAGAGTTGTTAGCCGGTGACCCCAACCCAGGGTCTGTGCGTGTGTGTGTGCGCGCGGGTGTGTGCAGTGCGATTGTCTGTGTTTTTTCTTTTTTTTTTTTTTTTTTGGAGAAGGCAAGAGAGACAGTTAATTACAGAATGCAAATTATGTTGTCAGAACAGCCATTCAAAAAGTGTCTCCTGCCTCCCTGCTTCCCTGTTCGGCAGGCAGGTTTAATAAGCGTCCCTCTCACATCCACTGCTGCTAGGAGCCCATCTGCATGAAGCGCAAAGTAATCTCCCCGTGATGAGCACCAATGGCGTCCCACTGTCCTAGCCATGACAACGTAATTCATGCAAAGTAGAGCCGCGGAAGACGGAGAGAGAGAGTTGAAGACACAGTTTCCAAAGCCGTGTCGAACGACTCGCTGAGGTTGCTTTACAGCGGCGGTGTGTGAGGGAATGGGTTGCAGCAATCGATTTCTGCCCTTTTTTTTCCTCATGTGTTTGTAGCGCTTTAGCAGTGAGACAGTCGCAGTTTTCTCGTCAGTTTGCCAGGTTGCTATGGTAGATCATCACGGAGCCATATTTTAAGTAGGTTTTAGGTGCTTTCTTTTTGTTTTTTTTGACAGATTAGAGCACTCATTCTCAACCTTTTTTCATATCAAGGACCCCTAATTTAGACCACATTAGGGCCACGGACCCCCATTTGATGAGATTTTGTCTCTCAAACCCATGATATGATTTTGTCCAGAATTCCATGACTCCATTCCATGACTATCTGTATTGTAGGTAGAGAGATAACAGTGAAACTCTGATCAAAACAGTCATTCTTCTACATTCTCTAATGGTGTTAACTTCTTGTAAATGAAATAATGCTGAAGTTTAACAATTCACCAGTTTGCTGGGGACCCCCTGGAACCCCCGAAAGGACCCCTGGTGGTCCCCAGACCCCACGTTGAGAACCACTGGATTAGATTATTCAAAGGCAGTTCTTCATGACTCATTATGACATTATTCAAAGGCAGTTATTCATGACTCATTATGACATGCTGATCCGGGTTCATCCCATGTAGGAGGAAATACAACACTAATGTCATTTTATAATGTCATTAAAAGCAGTCATTAAAAGTGCTCAAGTTGAAACACTAATATCAGTGATTGTGTGCACTTTAAATAAAAAAGTTTTGAAACACAAAAAATGGTAAATCAATAATAAAATGAGGGTTTCAGAGCTATATCCAGTTTTAAGTGTTTTAATACACATGTATGAGTCTGCAGACACACAGGGTGTTTTGAAATATCAGGTTTGAAAACTCTGTGACCTGAGTGCCTCTAAGCACTATTTTCGGATCTCAAAGCAGTCACCAGAGGGTGGTTTGTAACACTCAGTGTTGTCTTGAAACGCCACTTTAAACAGGTTTTAAAGGAATAGTTCACCCAAAAATGAAAATTCTGTCATCATCTACTCACCCTCATGCCAAATGAAACACAGGTGAAATTTGTTAGTCCATATAACACACAGGGAGGTTGCCAGCACAACTTGGTAGCAGCCTTCTCCAAAACAACTGAAGTCAATGGGGACCACACTGTGAATAGAAAGACCTTTACACCATTATTTGTTGCAAATCAATCAGCTGTAGTTAAGATTTGCACTAAATGATGGTGTAAATATACTGTAGGTCTTTTTGGAACTCTGAAGAACTGGTCCCCACTGACTTCAGTTGTTTTGGAGAAGGCTGCTATGGAGTTGTGCTGGCAACCTCCCTGTGTGTTATATGGACAAACTTCACCTGTGTTTCAACTGGCATGAGGGGGAGGAGATGATGACAGAATTTTCATTTTTGGGTGAACTAATCCTTTAACTCCACTATAATGGTGGTAGCAGCGGTGCCACCACTTTTTGGGGTTTCAAAACACTTTCTTCTAACAGTGCAGTTCCAAAGAGGTATAAGAGACACTTATATAAGTAGCCTATTCTGAATTAGCATTTCACATTATTTCATAATTTATGAATCCCCGAATCACCTAGAAATGTGGGAAAAGTGGGTGTGCAGCTCCGGAGGCTGAATCCTGGCAATTACATAAAGGCACTAACCACAAAGTGATGATAATGCTGCTGGATTTGGATGGCTAAAATACTCGATTTACACACTGAGATAGCATCTGCCCCTTTTTTTTTTTTTGTATTTTACAGACGCTTTTTTTTTTTCTCAGATTGAGTCTGTATAGATCTCTCTGTTCCTTGCAAATTCCCTCTGAAGTGAAATCAATGAAATTACACAAGCCCAGAGTCTCCAGAACATTCATCTTGCGCTGCTGTGGCTGGCCCGCGAGCTTCGGCGTGCATAAGCTCCTCTCCTCACCTCTTAAATCTCCACAGAGCTCTGGAGAGTTTACAACAAAAAAAAAAAAAAGAGATAACAGTTTAAGAGCGGGGTGGGGGGTAGGGGTTTGCAGGGGCCTCCGCTACTTCAAACCCACCCCCGTCGACCACCCCGCATGCGTTATCTTAATTGTACAAGACAGGCAGCCTCGAACTAAAGACGAATCAAAAGAGATCAACACGTTCGTTTTAAATTGCAAGACCATGCAGCCAAATAGGAATCTCTAATTACTTATGCTAATACGGCGATGATAGAGAGGCAGCGGGAGCGAGTGGGAAGGAGAAAGGAGGATGGAGGATGGAGCGGAGGCTGCATTTGGTGTATCACTCAGGGTGTACTCTAATTAAAAACAAAATTAATCTTTTGGACGTACAGGCTTGAGGAGAGGCAGACCTCTCTCTCTCAGTGGGTCCCCAGTGAGGAGCAGAAGCCACTGAGAGGTAATTACTGTTATCTGCTGGCTGTTTTATTAACATGTGTCCTCAAAGAATGGAGGAGTTTAACTTGGCCCTTGCTCCAGCTGATGCCACGCTCGATAGACCCGCGTAGAAAATGATTACAAAATGGAAAAAGGGCCCCCATTCCTTTTCTCTTGATCCTGAAAAGAAAATAGAGAGAGCTTCCCCCCCCCCCCCCCCCCCCCCGCTACTCCCACTCTTTAAATTCCCTCTGGGGAGTGATATTTCCTCAGATAGATGGATAGAGTACGGAGGAAGAAGATGAACAGTGAGGGTTAGAGAGAGAGAGAGGGACAGAGAGATGGGGAGTTTTGAGGATAGAGATAGGAGAGCAGAGATAGGAGGAAGGAACAGATGGGAAGAAAGAAATAGAGGGAGGGAGAGGAAGAGAATGAAGGAGAGATAGATCAACAGAAAGATTCTGCTGCCTTAGCGGTGGGCAGAATGAGAGGAAAAAGCCTAGAGAAAGCACACATGCCAACAGCCAGTAATTACACGCCAATCATCCGCCCGCAGGCCAGCGCAGGGATTAACTAAGCGGAGAAATGGTGGGAGAAATTCAATTAAAAAATGAATTAATAAACGGGCAGTTTTTCCTCTGGCCACTGGGACCAGCTGAGGAGGGATGGGATCAGGACTGGTCGTGGTCATTCCGAGTAAGAAGGGGGTATGACTGGTGGGGCTTATCCATACTGAGGAAACATAGGAATGAATGGGATGATAGAATATTATGCATGTGGGCTTTTTTTTTTATTTGATATACTTTAATTAATCCTACAACTAGGAAATGTTCTTTTCACCCTCTGGTTGGTGTGCAGGGTCAGCCAGCTAGTGCAGCACCCACGAAGCGGGTAGGGGTCAAATGAATAGAAATTGATAATATTGTGAGAATATTATCAGCCATGTGTCCACGGAACATCGTTGGCTATGGCGCTAACACATTAGCATACGCCATGTTGAGTGATAGTAGGCTCCATAGAAAACACTATGTTGATTTATAGGCTCCATGCTAATGTAACAAGCTTAATAATGCTTCCACTTGCCACTGTGCCAGATGTGGAAATGGGAGCGTATCTATGTTCCCAGGGTCCTATGTTCCCCAGATTTATATGGCACATAATGGGAACATGACAAATGGTCCTATGTTCCCAGGGTCCTATGTTCCCCAGTTCTACATATGTGCTCTCCCAGGGTCCTATGTTCCCAGGGTCCTATGTTCCCCAGTTCTACATATGTGATCTCCCAGGGCTCTATGTTCCCAGGGTCCTATGTTCCCCAGATTTATATGGCACATAATGGGAACATGACAAAGGGTCCTATGTTTCCAGGGTCCTATGTTCCCCAGTTCTACATATATGATCTCCCAGGGTCCTATGTTCCCAGGGTCCTATGTTTAATCCTAACCCTAATAGTTGTGGTCAGGGCTCTGGGTAAACATCTACAAACAACCAACCTAACCCTAACCCTAAACCCTAACTAACCGTATTAAGCCAATATAGAGCTGGGGAACATCTTTTTCAGGTTCCCATTATGTGCTATATAGAGCTGGGGAACATAGGACCCTGGTAACGTAGGACCTTGGGAACATAGGACCCTGGGAGAGCACATATGTAGAACTGGGGAACATAGGACCCTGGGAGAGCACAAATGTAGAACTGGGGAACATAGGACCCTGGGAACATAGGATCCTTTGTCATGTTCCCATTATGTGCCCTATAAATCTGGGGAACATAGTACCCTGGGAACATAGGAATAACTCCTGTGTAAATGTGTTCTTTAGTAAGGGGTTCTGTCATTGGATAGAAAATGCTTGCTATAGGGAATGACACACCCAATGTGCCTTCCTTGTCTGATCTGGCTTTGTAAGCAATAGGTTATGTTCACAACACTGCAAGAATATTATTGATTTAAGTTCATCTTTTCGTAATATTGATAATGATATACAAGACATAAACAAAGATACTTTGGGATATTTGTAATGTTGAACATTCACTAAATCTGTTCTACAAAACGTGGCATGTAGGCTATGTTGTAGTTAAGCTAGATACTTATGGGGTGTCCTGGTGACTTAGTGGTCTAAGATGCGTACCATGTAAACAGGACATCCTGGGTTCAAATCGGGCCCAGGACCTTTGTCGCATGCCATCCTTCTCTCCCTCCCTGTCTTTCCTCTCTATCTCAACTTTGAACTGTCTAATAAATGCAAAAAAAAATAGCTACTTACCAAACTATGCAGTGTTGTATTTTTAGTCTTGCTTCACTGCCGAGGACCAATGTTTGAGAACAGTTCAGTGATTAAAGTGTTTGTCTATATTGTCAGAATAAAATACAATTTGACGGGGAACATTCATCGGATTCTTTTTTGTCACACAACGCACTCAACACTTTTAGCATACACTGTGTTGAGTAGGTCATTAGCATTATCTCAGAAGTGAGAAAATGAGAACTTGTAGCAGCTCTAAAGCTAATGGTAAGTAATCTTAAATGATATATGACCAAGTCTGGTAGTTTTAGATTGGTCGAATTTACAGCAAGTATGGTAAAGGGAGAGCCGGGACAAAAGAAGCACGGGGCAAAAGAAGCACGGATATATTATCGTGTAACACATGTTAGGGCAGAAGTTGTGAAGTCATTACATTTATACTTCCGCCCACAACTCCTCTGCAAAAAAATGGGAGCGATACAACTAATTTGACCAGTTATCCCCTTTTTTGCATCAAAGTTTTTCATTTTTCTAGTTTTTTTTTATTTATTGGAGATTACAAACGTATGCCCTTTTATAAACCTATCTAGTGACTAAACGTTAGCATAGGTTCCATGTATCATGCCACCTTATCTTGGGTGCTATTGCAGAAGAGGGACAGAAGAAGCACTATGCTAGGTACTACAACACAGTTAGCTTAAAACAAGACAGGATGAGACAGCTGCCGCACACGGCTGGTTAGTGATTATTACTGATGAAAAATATCTTAAACTGAAACAGGTTATTATCAGTGCTGTGAAATAGTTTTGAAGGATATGTAAAGATCCACGGTGGGTGACAGCTGAGCTTTTACTATGTTGTGCAACCAAGTGACATTTATGCATCTGTCGTTTTCATAATTTTGCCATATTGACAATAGACTACAATCTAAATCAATATTAATTTACATCTGAAAGGACATGTGTCACAGGTAATGAGCCTTACATGTAAAAGAAAAATGAAAACATTTATTTTTCGGACAGCTTTGCCAACTGCTTCTTTTGTCCCACTCCTCCCAAATAAGCAGTGCGCTATTTTTACTTTCAGGCCAATCAGATTGCAATTGTTTAGTTAAATGAAAAAAATATTGTTACTGATGTTAGAGCACATGTGTCAGTTACTTATCATAAAGTATGGTTACTCTGCCTCTATTCATTTTCAAGTAATTAGGAACAATTAAACCAAAAAGTGTGTCTTTTGTCCCAGCTCTCCCCCCACTGTTTTGAACTACCGGGAACTATTTTTCCTGTTTCCAAAGGAAGCGAAGGTGGTGGCCAATGGGAGACTGTGTGCACCTAAAAATCACTGCACAGCGGATGAATACGTGGTCGTCCACCTGAAATAGTTCAAAAAATAAACCTGGCAACACCAGCTACAGAGTTAATGATATTATATTTTTTTAAATCTATGAATCTATATGCCATATATTAAAGACAACTTGTTATTACTAAACAGTCATTACTTTGGATAATGCTAGTGTATCACTCAACATAGTGTATAGCTAGTGTTAGTATGGAGCCTACTATCACTCAACACAGTGTATGCTAAAGTGTTAGCATAGAGCCTATCACGGAATTGTATCCAATTCCGGCCACTCGGTCACTCGCGTAATTTCCGGTGTTTACCGGCATTTTTATACAGAGTTCCCAACCGAAAGCTAAGTGACGTAAATTCATACACACTTCAGAAGCTAGGTATCAAATTTCATAAATATCTATACACATTTAAGCATATAAAACACTAAGTTACGAACTTAGTCACGAACAAGAAGCGGGAAGCCTTAAATCCCACTTTGGGCGACAGTTACTTCATGTAGAGAATCGGTATTGGCTGATAAATGGAAAAATAAGAGCTTTGAGTACAAAGCCTGCACTTCTTACAAGTATCTGTAACATTGTGAAGGTACAGGAAGGGTTAATAAAGGGTTAATATCGAGTATATGATTACACCGACACGGACGAAAGTAAGTGTCTGGAATTGGATATGAATTTTGAATCTCAAAAATATGTGCACTGTCATCCATATGCAGGGACTGGAAGAAAATCAATTACAAGTTAAGGTAAAAGCGATATTAAACTTTAATAAAGACAGATGGAGGATTGTTAATTTATGAGAAACTTCAGCGAAAACAGTACAGGATGAAATATATTGATATGATTGTGATTTTTTGGTCATATGCTGGATACCTTGATGTTAACACAGTGTATGCTAAATTGTTAGCATGGAGCACCGGAGCCAATGATCTACACACTTGGATGATTTTGGGGTCTACATTGTCATCACTTAACAGCTAAGTTGACAAACTGCCAAAAACTTGGTACATTCCTTTTATGTATCTTGCCCAAGGATACTTCAGCAGGTACGGCAGCACGGGGGATGAATTTGATCCTCTCAAAACGGCAGGGTTTCTGTACACCATGTACTTCCCTTTCATCATAAGAGATGGGCTTTCTGTGACTGGCGTGTGGTTTCAAGACTAGAATATGACATAACATTGAACTGCTCTTTGGTGAAAAGCTGCGCAGTGTTTTCCGACGCCGGTGACAGGGCTGTGTTCTCCGAGACAATATAAACGGTGCTGGATTCTGGCTATCCTCCACGCTGAGACTCCCCCTGGTTAACAAATCCATTATGGCCGCCGTCATCTCAGTGACAGGTCAGCAGACTGGCCCTGGAAAAGCGTTATTAACCAGGTAATTGGCGGATAATTAGACCATTGTTTGTTGGCACTCTAGTGGTGTACATTATTGCCTGCCCACAACATGATTTATGAGTCCATAATTCATATTCTACTACTCTAATTATATCCTTTCGGGCCCCATTACTGGTGATCTGTTAATGGTGACGCCTCGGTGTTGTTTCTTGGGGGGGGGGAATCCACAGAGAAGATTTCCGAAAACAAAGGCAAACTCTGTAGATGCATGACCTGGTGTTGAGTGTTTCCCCTGCAGTAGTTGTTCTTGTATAACACTGGGACCTCCTGCCACCCTCTCTGCTCACTGTATTGAGTGGAAAGTGAAGTGAAATTCCTCTCCAAGAACATAGTTGCCTGGAAAACAATTTGAGAAGACAGAAATGGCAAGTTTGAAACAGGAAAAACGATCACTACATCACTTACTAGAGGTACTTACTCCTATATCAAATTCTACTATATATATTTTTAGTACTAAAGTCATTCCTATGGGGTTTTTTGTTCAAGTATAATGGTATTTACAGTGCATTCAATCATTCCCATTATCAGAAAGACTTCTGAGATGTCTACTTGAGGCTGAAAGGCCAGTAGTTAAAGGGACATGCTAGTATTCTGTAAATGTTCTAATGCATGCAGTCATTGACATGGAATTAGTTGAACCTCAAAGTATGTAATTTTTATATGCAGCCCACAGCTTATCTTTGAGACAGCTATAATGAGCACAGCCTTCCACTTGTAGAAAGTGGGAAATTACAGGTATTAAGCATTTACATCTGCAGTTTAGCAGCTCAATTAGAGCTACATTTCTTCTTTCTCCTCTCTCTATGCACTTGCCTGTCTCGTGCTTTTGCCACAGCGCTTGCACTTAGGTATGTGCCCATATACAATGCAACTTCCATATGAAATTGTTAGAATTCACTGCATGATTTTCATGTAAGTGACTTAATTACCAACTGATTGCCGATATTAAAGCTGCTCTGGCAAGGAGGTAGCGCTATGGTTGGTGCCGAGCTGAGAAGTATTATTTGACACTAACCAAATAGGTTCAATATAACTCTCCGTGGGTGTATGATTGCACCGATATGCACTATATTCCTCTTCCCTAGCTTAGAGGAGACAGGCGTCACTGTGGCAGTTCTGTAATAAGTACATAGGAGCTTCTTAATATAACCCGAGATTGAATTGCTATATTCTACTTCAGCCCCTGAGCGGGAGAAGCTTGTGTTTGTCAGGAAGCTGTCAGACGCTCAGTGAGACCCAGTGTCCACCCACCAGCAGTGACTTCACCTGCTTAAATCAGGGACGGGGGGGACTCGATTTTGCAACTCAAATCACACTTAACTCGCATACAAATTGGCTTCAAACTCGACTCTGTCTCTAGATTAGAGACTCATGAGCAATGAGCATCTGTAAAAGAATGTGTTTTTTGACAGAATGTGTTTGTGACAGCAGCTGCAGGCGCCATTTGCAAAAGCATCAAGACTGTAAACCTTTGTATGATGTATTAATAAAGTGATTATGTTCTCTTGTTGTTTTAGAGATAGATCATTTCATTTAACCAGTATCTGATATGCTAATAGCAAAATAAGACGTAATGTAATCACTCGGCTATACATTTCTGAACCATGTTGTGGTTTGAGCAGACTGTCTGAGATTTGTCCCTCAAACACTTGAGACTTGACTTGCATTAAAGTGGCTTGTGAGCATCTCTGGTTTATACAGCCATGCCCCCAGGTAGTTGTGGGAAACAGGAGGGGGAGGGGGTTCATGGAGGGGCTTTCCGCTTTAGGTGATACAGTTTGCCAAGCCTAGACCCCACGTTGCCTAAGCACATGGAGTCATTCTGGGGACAGCACTGCATTATCTGTAAGCATTAACCTATAGGGCTGTGCTGGGATCGGTGGATGCAATATGTTTTTCCCATTTCCCGGGTTATTATTGGGTTTTCTATTCCCACAGTTTCCTTTATCCAAATCTCGTAGATTGATGATCGCCTTAGCGTATGATTTCCTCGTGGATTATTTCATCGCTCTACTGGGAAAATGGAAGCAAAGCAATTTCACATATAATCCAGTCTTGTGCTGCGGGAGTAAGCATATCATAACAGGGACTGGGGAGTAGACCAGGTCAACTGATTTACAGTCTGAGGTGATGAGAGGCATGCGGGTCTGCACAATGCACAACGATAGAATTCATCACAGATCTCAGTTTCTCTTAGTATATACTCAGTGATGTAGTGGTACATCAAAAGTTGGTGATCATCATAAGGCAAGCAACCACCAATTTGAATAAAAATCTATTTGATTTCCAGAAATGCGTATTCCCATTGAAATACCTTATCCTCAGTTTGATACTAGTTACTATGATGTATACTGTGAATTCATCTCATGAATATCTATGTCAGCGTAAAAAAGTGAACTATTTTCAAACAAAAAGGTGGGTAAACTGAGTCTAGGTGCTTTTTACCCTCCGCTACATTCCTGCACCATGACACGGGCATCATTTGACCTTTGCTATTTTTGGAATCCTCCTTCCAAGCAAACCGTTCTCCATATCCCACAACACGAAAGACATGTTAATCCCTTAAGAAGTCATGTTTTCCCAATCTCAGGCATAAAAGCCTTATTAATATTTTAGAGCGCGAGGCATTTTCCAAATACCTCTGCCAGCCTTGACGGCGAAGAAGGGGGGTCAGCGCAGTCCAATCCGGGCCAACCTCAAGAATTAGACAGCTACTGCGGCGCGGGCCAAGCAGACCCTGCTCCAAAATCATGTCTAAGAGAGACGGTTTTCGGGAGCGACGCCTCCTCCTCCTCCTCCTCCTCCTCCTCCTCCTCTCTCTCTCTGCTCCCCGGGGAGTCGGCTTGTCTGCGCGAATGAACGGGGCTGTAAGTGAGCGCCTGTCCTCCCCGCCAAACTACCTTCAGAACAGCCTGAGCGGGAGAGAGAGAGAGAGAGAGAGACAAAAGGGGGGCTCCTCTGAGGACGGAGCAGAACTCTTCATTAGCCTGTGTTTGCATGGATAACTCTTTTCATGTGTCGTCTTCCCTCGCTGTCTCTGATGGCGCCGGTTAACTGCGGGGGTAAGTCATTTTTCACCATTACTCTGAATCATCAAGGAGAAAAAAGCAGAAAAGACCGGAGAGCATTGTTTAATAGCTCAGTAGGAGCAAATTACAGCAATTTGGTAACTTCTGGTACAAAGTTCAACGCAAAATCCGATCTACTCTACGTCTAGGTCCCCAATTATGAATTTAATCTAGCGCAAATTTAGAGAGCAACAGTGAAATTGACGGCGCTTTCGCCCCCTGTCAGATGAGTCTGGAGGACGGACCAATCATCACCTCAAAAAGCAGCAGAGAAGAAGAAGTAAAGAAGCAGCAAGTGGGGAAAACTTGAAGTCGGAGTCTGTACTTGCTTTCTTTCTCTCCATCCTTCAACACACACATAAGCGCGCATGAACTCGCACCCACCCACCCACACACACACACACACACACACACGAACACACTCGCACACTTGCGGACACAAACACAGGTACACGCACACACACACACACACATACACAATGAACACACACACACACACACACACACACACACACACAGCCTTACCCAACTCCACTCTGCTCATGTGTGAAATGAGCAAGGGTCTTATCTCTTGGAAACACACCACTGAGCCAGAGGAGAAGGAGAGAGAGGGAGACACACAGCGGGAGAGGAGGGAGGAGAGAGAGAGAGACGCACAGAGAGAGAGAGAGAGAGAGAGAGAGAGTTGGTGTCACGTGGTCTGCACACTGATGACTGTAGAATTGGGAATCTGCTGCAGACTCCGGAGGTCTTAGCATGGCTGAGGTTTTACCAACCTCATGTCCCTGTATCACCCTTCCTTTACTGACCTCACCAGTATACTTGCTATAGCCTGCCGCACTGATTTTTACGCAACAATCCAGCCGTCTTATTAGTCTAAAGAAGAGCGTCCCATCTGGCCATCTGCTATTGGCTGATCTTCGGTGCCAGGTGATGTCACCTTCTATAGAGTACAACAGGTGGGGACATCACCTGGCACCAAAGACCAGCCAATAGCAGATGGCCAGTTCAGTACCCTACTTTTCACCATTAGATGTCAGGCTTCACCACAGATTTGGGTTTAGGGTTTAGTTACGCTATAAGAGTGAACCCTAATTTAGTCCACATTAGGGCCACAGACCCCCATTTGATGAGATTTTGTCTCTCGGACCCAAATCTGAGAATATTTTTATTGTTAGATATAATTTTGTCCAGAATCCCATGACTGTCTGTATTGTAGGTAGTGAGATAACAGAGAAACTATGATCAGAATATTCTTATTAGTGTTAGTGTTATTCTTAATTGTGTTATCTTCTTGTAAATGAAATAATGAAGTATAACAATTCATCAATTTGCTGGGGACCCCCTGGAACCCAAGGACCCCAGTTGGTCCCTGGACCCCACGTTGAGAACCACTGTCCTAAACAGCAGTGAGCGAGCGATCGCCCAGAGAAAGCTGGTCTCACTAATGATGATGGCTGAACCTCTTCACCACCTTCACCCCACACTAGGAAGATGATATTTAGGCTACTGATGTCACCTTTCTGGGTAATGAAGTACTTCAAACTTGAAGTAGTTACCTTGCTGCCATTTGGAGACGCCAACGTGCGGCATCGCCTAGTGCGGCTTTAAAATAGACGATATATTACACACTTTTCACAAGTTGTCTGCTATTTGAGAACTTCCTTGTATATATTTGGCAGCCTTGTATGCATTGCTGCTTGAAATAGACCTATATGGACACTAGGAACTGGAACAATGAAACCCCTGAAATGGGTTAAACAGACTTTTATAAGATAGTCGACACCCTAATCAGCATAGTGGGGAGAATTCAACGAGGCAAGGGGAGACATGAGGGAATGAGATGCAGCACCATAGAATAAAGAAGGGAACTGGTAGTATGGAAATGAGCATAGTATGACTTGAACTGTGTTTGCCTTCCTTTGCAAGTTTCTGAATGTAAAGTTCTGTTGCACAGAGATAACGTTTGCGAAATGACATTAGCAACGCTTCTACAACTAAAAAATTGCATAAAGTTTGTTTGATACTAGAGCTCTGGATAACACTAGAGCTAGTCAGATTCATAGCCAAGGCATTACAGAGCAGTCACTGGAGAACCAGTCCATTCAAAGCATGCTATTTGAAGGCATTTCTATTCAATTCAGTCTAATTAGGGGAATTATCATAGCAATTTGGGCACTTTGAAAAGATACAAGTTTTTTGTTATGGTATGTTTCCTCTACAGGTGTAATGAATACTGGCTTTGTTCCTTATGCTGCACTCGGCAGGTGCAGCCTGAGAATCCACTCTGCAGGTGATAGGTGGGACTTTCTAAAGAGATGTGCGTCATAAGGTTGAACTGTGAACTGCTGCAATTCTAGATAATGCATCAGTCAACGCCAGGAACGTGTTAGAGCAGAATACACTGAGACTTGCTAAAAATAGACGATCACCACACTTTCCCACTCTCCTGACTTCATCCATGTCTCCCTCTTCCTATTTATTGCTGAAGATTTACCACTTTGTGCAGGCCCCTAACCCCACCTTGTGGTCAATGTGAGCCATTGGCAAATGCTGCAATGGACTTGACAGTAAATTACCTCCTGTTCAAAGCAACATTTATAAGCTCTTCTAGTATAGGGAGTGCTGTCTAGAGAGTGCAGTCTCACAATAATGGGCACGTATGTGGGATAAATGCTCACAACATGCTGGGATAGTCTGCAGCCCCATTGACCCTGAAGAGGAATAAGCAGGTAAAGAGAATGAATGAATGAATGAATGAATGAATGAATGAATGTACTGCAATGTGTCTTGCAGCACACTGCTCTTAAGGGTGCCTAGAGGGAAAATTCAGGGGAACACCATGTCAGAGAACATTCAGGAGGCCAGAACTGGCTGTATGATGTATACCCAGTGGCACATTTGATATAAAAACTAGACCATATTGTTGAACATTTTCTCTCCAGCCTAACTCCTCAATTAGTAGCGGCTGTCCATCCCTGGTGTTCCCTGTAGGATTTGGAGTGAAGTGATAATATCATTCTTAGCCTAATGAGTGGACCACAGGCCTTATTCTTTATACAATTAGGCAATAGGGTTCCACTGATATGAGCTTTTGAAGGTGTCACAAGACTGACACATTGCATAGCGTCTATATTCTAGTTTGATCACAGTAATCTGTCTTGAGACTTGCCAGGAGAGATGCAGTAAAGAGTCACATAATCACACAAAACTTCCTAGTGTCAGACTTTGATTGATCCAAATTCCCATTTTTTGAGGATCAATCATTTCTTTAGGCAAATGGATGGTTCGCTAAATGTAATCTTTAGTCATGAATCTATTCTCTGGGCTGGACTGCTATTTAGGTAGGGACATCCAGACAGACAGCTCTGTGTTGCATGTTCCCACATTGACTGTCATCCAGACAGACCATTACCCCTCATTATCCCTCACCTATCAGCCTCCCAAATGAACAGCAGAGAGAAAAAGGCCATAGCCAGCGACAGATGTCGATGTATTGCTTTGCAGGACTATTTCCATTCCAATAAAGAGCTATTAGGACCATTAAAAGGTGACTGGAGAGTTGGAAAATCTCAAGCTGTCAGACTGACTTTTTAGAAGCTGAACTTGGCAAAGACGATGGAAAATATGGGTTAACAGCTGAGAGATTCTGAGTCTGGATGCCAGAGTCTGCGGTTTGCACCAAATACAGTATGGCAGACTGATGCTGCTGGATCACACCTCTGAAAATCACATATGTTAGGTATGTGTATATGTATATGAGGGTTTGACTGATATGGGTTTTTGAAGGGTTATACCAATGCCATTGTTTTCAGATTGAAGCTGCTGATAGATGATATTTTGTGCCCAAATGGCCACTAAGTGAAAGAAGTTACACATTGCTTTAGAGCAAATTCATGATGTCATCATAAGGCACAAATTCATGTTTGTATTTGCCAAGATAGAAGAAACTTCATTTACTTCATAAAGTAAAGAGTAGAATTTATACTTGAGCTCACCCTTAGAGTAGGAATAGACTGATTGGGTTTTTACAAGCTAATAGCAATACCAATATTTTTAGGCTGAAGCTATACCAATAACCGATATTCAATATTGTTAAATTTGGATTTCTTATAGCACAAAATTCCAGTATTCAGTGTTGTACAAGCTCCTATAGGCTTCAGGAAAACAAGGAATCAAAGTTAATTTTTACTTTAAAGTTTTCAAAGTTTCAAATAATAACAAGAAGTTATGACAGTGAAAAATATAGTTTCATTTTTCTCTTAATTTCAAATAACTATAACAGTATATCTGGTGCCCTAATACAGTCAGTGCCACCGTGCAGATGTGTGAAATTGTTTTTCTGCTATACACTCATAAAATGTGCATTTCTGGTCATTTCTGAAAATATGAATATAAAACAAAAACACAGACTGTCAGCAAATGAGTTTTTATTATTTCTATTTCATATTTTAATATTTAATGTTAACATTTGATCATTTTGAATACACAAAGAAGTGAATATGAGTAAGTGCAAAGAGTAAGAATAAACAATTTGAAACTCTTGAACACACCAAATCGAAAGACACATGAAAGAGAAATGAAAAGGACATGCAGGTCAGGTGAATTGAAGACTATAAATTGCCCATAGGCATAAGTGTGTTAGTGTGAAATATGACATTTGATATGATGTAGTATGTATATGATGTATATGTAGTATGTATATGATGATTTATATGATGTGGTATATATATGATGTAGTACATGATGTGGTATGTATATGATGTACTGTATATGATGTAGTATATGCTGTAATACAGTATGTATATGATGTAGTATATGATGTATATGATGTATATATAGTATGCATATGATGTATATGATGTATATATAGTATGCATATGATGTAGTATGTATATGATGATGTATATGATGTATATATAGTATGCATATGATGTAGTATGTATATGATGATGTATATGATGTAGTAGCCTATGTATATATGATGTAGTATAATTATTATGTATATAATGGTATGTAATAATGTATGTATTGTGATAAAGGGCTATGTAAATACACATGACTAGACTAGACTAGACTAGTTTATCTGGGACTGATTTTACAAATTGCTGCCTAAGTGTTACATTTTACACTGAAGGATCTCACACCTCCAAACAGCCTTGGAACCAGCTAAGCAGATTTCAGTTTGCAATGAGTACAGTACCATGGAAAATGCTTGGGATGAATGGAGGGGATTTGAGCTTTTAGCAGGCCTACTATTTATGGTCCCTGTATTGCAGGTATCTCTGCCATTTGAAAAAGAACGGATATATTCTATGCACCAATGTAAAAGAACCTCCATATGCAGCTGCTAGCTAAGCAGGATGTGCTTCTCCCCCAGTTACTGAGTATTATCGGACGTCCAGTGCAAGACAGGTAACCTTCTGGCCAACATGATAGCTATTTGAACCCTGTCTGTATGTATGGAGGGGATTTGGTCCAGCAACAACAAGCCATGGCAAGGAATTCATACCCTGTAGCAGGGCTGTAGTACTCGAGACCGGACTCGAGACCGATTTTTGACGGTCTTGGTCTCGTCTCGGACTCATAGTTAATATGACTCGGACTTGAATCGGTCTCGGGAGTGAAAATGACTCGGTCTTGAATCGGTCTCGGATGAATTAACGTTACATAATATTATTGTTTTTATAATTATAATCTCTTCTAAGACAGTGACCAGCAGCGAATGATACAATTTTCACAGTTGATAAAGTTATGTACCCACCGAAAGGTTTAGTGACTGCTGATTGGTGATATGCCAACTATCCAACCAATGACTTTGTTTTTGATTAAAAAAAAAAAAAAAAAACTCACCATGTCCATATGTAACGTTACTCCTGCTCTCGCTCTGTTTTTCTCTGTCTCTTTTCCTTCGTGAAATAGATTAAGCCACTTCTAGTTAAGTAAAGGTGCAACTACTGTATGTTATGAACATAAACAAGCTGCCTACAATTAATTTTGTCCTCAAAACATGCTAATTTTGTTGAAATGTCTTTAGAAACCTCCCTTCTATTTTAGGCAATAAACAAAAATATGCTATTTTAGTCAATAAATACAATGGTAGCCTTGGATAACACATTGCTATGGTATTGGTCTTGAATTGGACTCGTAGTTTTGCGGTCTTGGTCTCGACTCGGTCTCGACCCCCCTCGGTCTTGGTCTTGAATCGGACTCAATTCACCAATGACTTGATCTGGACTTGGACTTGACCAAGGCGGTCTCGACTACAGCCCTGCCCTGTAGTCACAAAATGCTAACTGGCTAACCAAGGCTATGGTAATTTCTGGACTGTTAGCATTTTGTGACCCTCGATTAAATCACTTTTTTTTTCTAGTTGAGCAGTCGTCTGACAACAGAAACAGAAAGATATGTCAGTGACAACACCTATATTGTGTAATTCATTATGTTGAAACACAAAATAAGTTATGGGTGACAGAAAGTTCGCTTTTTAACATTGCTAGCAAAGGTGAGAACCGAGCTAGCTTACCCTGCAGAAGTACGGCAGCCATGTTTGTGAAAAAGGGCCTACCTATTCCAACAACAAACTTAACCGTAGAGAGGTCTAGATAGTTTAAGTTTTATTTCAACTTCCAAGTTTTCAGTAACCCTGTCTGGCCACCTAAAGTTCCCTGCCTGAAACACTGCTTTAGACTAGTAGCGGCAGACAGTCACAATTGTGGCATTTACTCTTATATCCAGAACATGTAGAAAAGGTGTTAATGAACACGGGTAGGTAGGGCTGTGATTTCCCTGGCTCTCTGATAAAGGTCAGGACGTCAACTGTGTAGATGGCCAAAGATACTGGATCACACTGTCTGGCACCCAATCTAAAGTAAGATTAGCCTGATTCAACAGCAAATGTTGGTTCCCTATATACAGTATTATGCGAAGACATTTATCAAAAGCCTCAGTAAATCCAACACATTACAACGTTAGAAACAGGTCGTCCAGTCAAACCACATCAAATGCTTTTTCAGCGACTAGGGCAACAATGAGAGAATTGTGCTCTCTAACATGTCACATGACATAGACGCTTTACTTTGAGGGAGAAGCAGTTGTATAAACCCCACTGGGTCTGAGCAGTTGTTACCAGTAGTTGATTTGAGGGGGGATACAAGGGGATGCCATCCCCCTTGAAATAACAGTTGTCAAAAACCATCCCCTTTGTAAAACTGCCATCCCCCCCTTTCATCCCTCTTTATGGCACTAAGATACCATTCAATCAAGAAATGTGTACGCCACTTATTATTAGCCCAGTGGGCCGGGAACTCTTTTTTTGACTAGCCCTGAATCTTTTCACTGCAGAAAAAAGAAGAACTGTGAAGAACTGTGTTCCGACAGTGAATTTGACGATGGAACGCGCATTCCGGTTCTAACAGAGCGCTTAAACAACTGGTTCATTCCGTTTTAACACCAAAATTTGCCAGCTGTGTTTAAAAATGGAAAACTCCACCCAACCGGGAAGTCGGGCCATATTAAACAAACGCACAATCAAATGACAAGCACAGACAGTTTAATCTGAGCCGTGGAGCTGACAGGTTGTGTTAAAATGTAGAGAAAGAAGAATCTATAGACATTCTGTCTTATTTTCAAACCAATGTGAGTGATAAAGCAACGTGTTCAGGTGAATTTAACTTGTAAACTGACAGAAATATTGTCATTTTCACATGATCCATCTTTGTAACTGAAATTAGCCTACTGTAACTATTGCTACCTAGCATGGCAAGGGGAGTGAAGGCATATGTAGCTATCTATTTTATCTTATCTAAAATTTATAGTTATCAAACCTCCACGAACTCCTGCTTACCTTCATCTGACCCATCCTAACTGCTCAGGAGCAGTGGGCAGCCACAGTGCAGCGCCCGGGTACCAACTCCAATTCTGAGGCCAGTGCCTTGGTTAAGGGCATTGGCAGTAGTATCTGATACCTAACATCCCTAACATGCATGTCTTTTGACTATAGAATTACCTTTGTGCTGTTACAATATAAACAAAAGGGTAAACAGCTGGTCCCCCACCTTCCACGCTGTCTTCCTCACTATCAAATTGTTTGTCCCCATAAGACCCCACCATCCCCCCTGAAATTTGTGTACAAATCGACTGCTGGTCGTTACTCCTTGTCTCTTGGCCCATGACTTCGAAAGGACTCACTCGCCTACCCTAATTTGTCAGTGAAATGGGTCTGTAACTTTTGTAGTCAGTTTTTTTTTAAAGTGTTTTGGAAAGTCTTACTGGAAGTGAGCCATTTACAAAAGAGCTGGAGTACATCTGCTATAGCAAGTTCAGCTGCACAGTATAAAACCCAGCAGTAAAGCTGTCTGGGCCAGGCGATTTCTCCATTAGGAACTTTCTTTTAGCACCTCACATTGCCTCAGTTGTTGTTGCTGATAATTTGGCTAAAATAGGACAAATTCTCTGTTTTATTCACCACTAACTCAGACTTATGAACTCTTATAGAACACCATTCACATTACATTGATGCATCCAGTGGGTGTGTGGCAGTGTGTGGCTGTACAAAAGCTGTACTTGTTATGAAATACAATAAATTGCATCGACAGATGTGTACTGTGCAGTCATGTACAATGAATGCATAAATAATTTGTATGGATAACTTGTACAGAATGCAAACTAGCCTGTACAAAATTTGTCATACAACTAATCTGCAGACGGATACAGACGGACAGACAGGTGTGTGTGTGTGTGTGTGTGTGTGTGTGTGTGTGTGTGTGTGTGTGTGTCTGTGTGTGTGTGTGTCTGTGTGTGTGTCACTACAATGTGCCATCCTCATATGGGATACAGCCTATACTTTTCTTCAGGGCATGTTCAACTGAAGTACACACAGGCTCATCCAGAGAAATGCATGAGATTATACTGCCACCCACTGGTCAAACATGGTATATACTGTTTTTCAGTACAGCTCAAGCCATCTTGCAAAAATAAAATAGTGCTTTATTGGCACAAATCGAATACAAATGCGTGTTGCTATAAAAAAATAAAAATAAACCATATGTTAAAATACTTTGGTTGTACATTAATGAGTTATGTTATTTAGATTTGCAAATGTGATTTGGGTTTACATATTGTGTCATATCATTTAGATTTGCCTATGTTATTTGGGTTTGCATATTATGTCATGTCATTTAGATTTGTATGTTATTTGGGGTTGCATATTGGATTTTCTTCTCTTTTTTTTAGAGGGGTTTAGGAGTTTAGTTCTATAGGCCTAGGTGTCTTGTTCTCTATTGTAAATATTTTTAAAAGAAAGCTAAAAACTTATCTCTTCACTTTAGCCTTTAACTAGCTCTGACTTTCCTGATACAGGCCTGAAACTCTTTTTTTGCACTTTGCTTCGCACTTATGCACTGCTGCACTTCTTTTACAATGTTGTATTTTACTTGATTTTATGCATTCTATGTACTCTATTTTTTATTCAGTGGGTTTTATTTTCCATCTTATGTTATGCATTCCTCATTTTTATCTTATTTTTACTATTATCAAGTGGGTTTTATTCTCCATCTTATTTTACATTAATTATGGCATTCTATCCCTGTTTTTATGCTCATTCTATGTCTATTTTCATGTGAAGATGCATTCTATGTATTCTATTCTCATCTTTATCTTATTTTAATACTATTATTACTATTATTATCAAGTTTTATGTGAAGCACTTGGTGCATGTAATTTCTTTGTTGTAAAGCACTTTGAGCTGCATTTCTTGTATGAAAGGTGCGATACAAATAAAGTGTGTTTTTTTCTTTTTTGGCCGGGGGGGGGCATTCAGTTTAGACAGGCAGACAAGGCTGATGGGAGAAGCAGTCAGTCTGTCTGTTTATCTACACCTGTGTTTGTAGCCTCCTGTACGTTTCATTGTTCTCTGCACCCTGAAGAAGACCTGGCGGGGCCGCAATGCGTTGGTGCGTTTTAACATGAAATAGCCCTGGTCAATAAAGGCTTTTTAACTTCAGGAGAGTACAAATCAGTAGACTCGCAACGTTTCGGCACAACGTTTCGGTCAAGCGACCTTCGTCAGGTATCGCTGCATCGCTGATAGCTGATAACTTCAGGAGAGTACCTTGGATTTTCTCTTCTCTTTTCTTCACATATGGACTCCCCACATGTCCAAGGAGCAGCTCCAGTGAACCCGTTTGGAGCCCACGCAGCGTTCCTCTTCTGATCAACATTGTATAAAGGTTACTGATAGGCCAAATGGTTTGACTTTTATCGCCAAATAAACTTTTAACTAAACACTCCTTAACACTAAATTTGAAACACGTTGAGGAGTGTTTTTTGAGCTCTACCACTAGTGGGCGCTACAAATGCTAAAAGTTTATATCTCTAATTGACCTCATAGATTTTTATGAAATGTTGTACACATGTTCTAGGATGATGTCCAAGTCGATCCATGAACTTTGGTCATGATTGATGTAAGTGGGCGTGGCTTATTGCATAATAACCAAATCTTCACAAATATTAAAGTCAAAAATTCCGAAAGAATCAGCCGTATGTCCTAGAGAGTTTAAATTTTCAGGACGTGTCGGCTGAAGTGAGATAAATATTTCATACACTGGTACCTAGTCGCCTCCCTCAGTTTATAGCAAAAACTAACTGATCCCAAAGCGTTGTCCGCCTAAACTCGATGTTACATAAAATCAACATGATTTTTGAAATCTTCATACCTTTACTAGTAAACAGCCAAAAACTTTTAATGATATCTTTAAAACTGAGTGTGTGGTAGATTGAAATGTGCAGCTGCAAATAGTTTGATAAATTGACAATGTGATATGTTCAAGATAGTTTGATCATTTGATCGTCTGTAAAGTCATGTTTAAATTGATTAATGGAGGACACTAATACAGTTATAATATTCTTGCTGAGGCTTTCAATATGAGTTGGACTATCAGCTGTGACCTATCACTTTCATTTCCCCACACCAAAGTGGAAGTTGGCGGTTAAGCACAGGTCTTTGGAGCATGCGAATGTGAGTTGAAGTCCCAGATGAACTGTGAGCATTTTGAAGTTTCATAAAAAGTAAATCAAAGGTGTTTGACATCATCTGTCAATGGAAAAATACCTGAATGTCATCACTGATTGGGGTGTGACCAGATCTCTCAACCCATAGAGAGCAGTGCAACAGCAGTTTTCTGGCCCATGTGACTTACTATTGTTTTATTCGTTAATGGAGAGCACTACACTGCAAAAAATATTAAGGCAGTTCAACTTAAAAACATAAGTTTCCTTGCTGCCTTAAAATTGTGAGTTGACTGAAGTAGTGCTGAATAGTTAGGTCAAAGATCATTAGTAAGTTGTTCTAATGTAGAAAAGCTAACTGAGTGAACTTAAGACAATAAGTTCAATCAACAAATGCTGATTTGTGTTTCCAAGTTGAATGCATTAATTGATGAAGTGTTATTTATTTTTTCACGAGGTTTGCTAGGTTTACGTTCGAGTTCCTCTTGTATCACATGATTAACACACAGTTCAGCATATAGTCTGCAGCTGCAATACACTTACTTGTAGTGGATTGTACTTGCCATGTGCATCAGAGAGAAACTTACTTGATTGTGAATTCCCAGATACATAGATAAGATAGATAGTAGATTTTATCATGTTTTTTTGTTTTTTTTAAATCAGAAATTGACCTATTATTCACCAAACATACATACATAACAAGTCTCTGTCCTGTAACTTCATTCAAACCAGAAGAAGGAAGAGTTTCTGGAGAGTTAAACCGAATGCAATGCATACTGGGAAGTCTGCTAATAAACTAACAGTGTTGTTAGGCTGCGGTATCACAATACTTCTCCCTTTCCCCTCAGTAAACCTGTGAACAGTAAAAAGAATAAGGAAGGAGCGCTTCTTTGGACCTGAGAACACGGCAAAAAACAGGTACAACACCGAAGAAAATATACTAGGGATATTCCTTGCCAGTCACGTAGATACATATGAGAAAAAACATAAAGGCAATGAATTCCCCAAAGAAAAAAAAACGGCACTCCATCTGCAGGTACAAAAGCGTAAAAAGCCTTTATTATATTGGCTACATATTAAAAACAGCAACTAAAGCGTATTGTAAGTACTGGCCTTCGTCAGAGTCAAAGTGCTAAGGAGTACCGAAAAAAAAACGGCTATATATATAGACAAAAGAAACAATCATGATTGGATAATTGACATGATGCATCACAATCCGCTGTGATTGGTCGATACGCGTTAGTCTCTGTTTATGATATGTAGCCGTTATAATAAAGGCTTTTTACATTTTTGAACCTGTTTCAAGACAAACTTTCAGTAGGTCGCCTAAAGCATCAGCCTCCCATGTGGAAGACTGTGGGTTCAAATCCAGGCTTGTCTTTTCCGAAGTGGTCCAACTGAGGCCAATTAAAGCCTGCTGTGACTGTAACAACTACTGATGCACTTGACTATGCATTTAAATGTAAAGCAATAATTGGCATGTTTAAAGCCTAACATTACTGAAATATGCATCATGCATCCGTTGCTGAGTTCCACTTTGCACAAAAAAAAACAAAAAACCTCAGCATGTAACGTTACAAACCTATGGAAGCCCATTTCCGCCAGTGTGATGAAAATACAGTCCTGTAAGTCATTATAATGAGAAACTTTCTCAAAATAATGAGTTAGTATCTCAAAATAATGAGTTAGTATCTCAAAACAATGAGAAACTTTATATATATATACTAACTCATTATTTTGAGATACCAAGTCATTATTTTG
>NW_027282338.1:17500-25000 GCF_046629955.1 Centroberyx affinis | reverse complement strand
TTCTATTTCTACCTTCAGTTCTGATGTTTCTACCCAAAGTGATGACAGTTCTACCTGTAGTTCTGATGTTTCTACCCATGGTTCTGATGTTTCTTCCTGCAGTGATGACGGGTCTCCCTGTGGTCATGACATTTCCACCTGCAGTTACTGTGTTTCTACCTGCAGTGATGACATTTCTACTCTGTGGGCGGACACTTCCTCATTAATTTGAACACACTGTATGGGTTGGATTTCCCCCTTTCTGAGTCTGGCAGATCCTTCACATTCAAAAAGTTAAAAGAGTGCGCTCAGCTCAGTGCTCGGTTCAAAACGTGACAAACCTGAAAATCCTTAAGATCCCTCATATTCCCATAGAACTGCTGTGTGCGTTTACACATGCATGAACATGTTTGTTTCCTGATCCATATCAGAGATCCACATACAGATCACATCTTAATACAAACAAACTGGAAATAAGGTCTGCAGGCTCCAGATAACTCATAACTTCAATAAAAGTCAATAGTGAGTTTTATTTTCATGCCAACTTTATTTAGTCAGAGTGGGAGTCACAACTGTCAAACAGTGAGATCTTACTGTGGAATGAATCCTCATGTGAATATTTTAATGAGAGATTGAACAGGAGACCTCAGCAGCAGAGAAGCTTCCTGGTTTCTCCTTCGGGTGCCGGGTGCAGACTGCAACCACCTCAGTGTGTTGTGGTGTGTTTACACCCAACAGCCCGGCCTTCATTTTAACCAAAAGACTGTTATGGTCAAAACAGTGAGCCGGTTATCCGAGCCGCTCACACTGATACAGTACTGTGGACACTGCAGACCCACTGCAGATATCTTTACATTAAAGGTGACTGAAGTTCACTGTCCTTTAAAAGGTGACATCATCTGGTTTGTTTTTGTTCCATCAATCATTTCAAGCCAATAGGAGTTGTGTAATAGCATAATGAAGCTGCTGCATGTTTATTCATTTCTTTAATCCTCAGTATGTTCCTTATTATGTGTTGAATTATCTTCAGTTCTTCTGTGTTTCCTCTCGGCTGCTGCGCTGACCCAGTTTCCCCACAGGGATCATTAAAGTTTCATCTGCTCTAATGTAATTTAGTAAGAGTCGGTGTCATCACTTTTTTAAAAGTGGTGGGGATTTCATTTTGGATTGAACCTCCTCTGTTACAGGCGGTTCGGTCGTGGCTTCGCTCCCGTTAGCGAGCTCGCATCATTAAATCCCTGCCTGCTGGTTCAGGCGTCAGCTGGAGATTTGAAGGCGTTTCTCTGTTCTTTAACTTTAACCTGGAGACTGTGAGCTGGAGCTTTTGAACGAGTCCTTCTGAAAATCTGTTCTGAAACTCCAGGTCAAACAAGCCCCGCCCCGGTTTCACGCCGACAGCCGTGGAGCGATACCTGGCCCGCTCTGATTCATGAAGAAACCTCCGTGAAGAAAGTAACTACGGTAACAGACAATAAAATATGACTGTGTTTATATTTCTGATGTTGGTCTGCCTGCTTGTTTCAGAACAAATCCTGATTTCACACTTTCACAAAAATAACAGAAACTAAGAGGGAAACAAACTGTTTCAAGAAAGGAGAGGAGAGAAGAGGAGAGGAGAAGAGAGGAGAGGAGAAGAGAAGAGAGGAGAGGAGAGGAGAGGAGAAGAGAAGAGAAGAGAAGAGAGGAGAGGAGAGGGGAGGGGAGGGGAGGAGAGGAGAGGAGGAGAGAAGAGAGGATAGGAGAGGAGAGGAGAAGAGAAGAGAGGAGAGAAGAGAAGAGAGGAGAGGAGAAGAGAGGAGAGGAGAGGAGAAGAGAAGAGAAGAGAAGAGAGGGGAGGGGAGGGGAGGGGAGGAGAGGAGAGGAGGAGAGAAGAGAGGATAGGAGAGGAGAGGAGAAGAGAAGAGAGGAGAGAAGAGAAGAGAGGAGAGGAGAAGAGAGGAGAGGAGAGGAGAGGAGAGGAGAGAAGAGAGGAGAAGAGAGGAGAGGAGAGGGGAGGGGAGGAGAGGAGGAGAGAAGAGAAGAGAGGGGAGGAGAGGAGAGGAGAGGAGAGAAGAAAAGAGAGGGGAGGAGAGGAGAGGAGAGGAGAGGAGGAGGAGAGGAGAGGAGAGGAGGAGAGAAGAGAGGATAGGAGAGGAGAGGAGAAGAGAAGAGAGGAGAGGAGAGAAGAGAGGAGAGGAGAAGAGAGGAGAGGAGAGGAGAGGAGAGGAGAGAAGAGAGGAGAAGAGAGGAGAGGAGAGGGGAGGGGAGGAGAGGAGGAGAGAAGAGAAGAGAGGGGAGGAGAGGAGAGGAGAGAAGAAAAGAGAGGGGAGGAGAGGAGAGGAGAGGAGGAGGAGAGGAGAGAGGAGACGAGAGGAGAGGAGAGGAGAGGAGAGGAGAGGAGGAGAGAAGAGAGGAGAGGAGAGGGGAGGAGAGGAGAGAAGAGAGGAGAGGAGAGGAGAGGAGAAGAGAAGAGAGGAGAGGAGAGGAGAGGAGAGAAGAGAAGAGAGGAGAGGAGAGGGGAGGAGAGGAGGAGAGAAGAGAAGAGAGGGGAGGAGAGGAGAGGAGAGGAGAGGAGAGAAGAGAAGAAAAGAGAGGGGAGGAGAGGAGAGGAGGAGGAGAGGAGAGAAGGAGAGGAGGAGAGAGGAGAGGAGGAGAGGAGGAGAGAGGAGACGAGAGGAGAGGAGAGGAGAGGAGGAGAGAGGAGAGGAGGAGGAGAGGAGAGAAGGAGAGGAGAGAGGAGAGGAGGAGAGGAGAGGAGGAGGAGAGAGGAGAGGAGAGGAGGAGAGAGGAGGAGAGGAGAGAGGAGAGGAGAGGTGGAGAGAAGTCATCCATGCCGACACTGACTTTTAATTCAATTTCTTTTTCGACAACTTTTTCTTCCTCTCATCCAGTCTAAATATATATATGCCCCCCCGCCCCGCCCCCCCTCCTCTCCTCCCCGCCCCCCCCCCACCCCCCGCTGGGCTGACAGACAGGTGGAGGACAGCAGTGTTCACCTGAAGGCAGCCGGCCGTGTTGTTTCCTCTTCTTTAGCCCAGGAGGAGGACAGCTAAATTTATTCATCTGCTCCTCAGCGGGGGGGTGTGTGTGTGTGTGTGTGTGTGTGTGTGTGTGTGTGTGTGTGTGTGTGTGTGTGTGTGTGTGTGGAGGGGGGGTGGGGGGTGTTTAGATGCCTGCATGCTTGACTGACTTTGTGCAATTGCTGGTGAGAAAACCCTCCGTAAGCCTAATAAACCTTCATTCGCTTCCTGTGCTGAGCATCACAGTATAGATTCATATCTGTGACAGACAGTTCACCATAGAACCTGAATGAATAGAGCAGTCATTCCCATTCAAATCAACGCTCCAGGTCGGGCGGAGCGGCGGCCATCTTGCTGTGACCCGTTGGACTAACTTCTGTATGAAGAGACTCGCAGCAAGTCACTGAGCTGAGAACCAAAGCAGCTTCTCTGTCTCCTTGCTGCCATGGATCGCTAACATGCTAATGCTAACATGCTAATGCTAACATGCTAATGCTAACATGCTAATATTGACGAGCTGGGCTGTGACCGGAATGGATCACTATTCCCTCATGTGTATTTCCCTATATAGTGCTGCAGCTAGAGATAAATACCTTCCTGAACCACAGACAGACATGTTAATGTTAGTGTTAACCAGCTCAAATTAGCATAACAAAACGTGCATTTATAATTAGTTATGAATCGGCAGTTAAAAGAAAACATCTTTAGAGTAGCTTGACGTCTTTTTGGTACCAAAAAAAGTTTATTTACTTGCATTAGTAAACGAGGTTTGGTGAAGAAGAGGATGATGTCATCATTATAAAACCACAGAAGGGTTACAGCTCGGTTGCTCGGTAACGGCCAGGTGACGACAGACTGCAATGCATTTTGGTACTTTCACCGTTTTAGTGACCGGGCTTGTTCACTACATATTACAGTGCATTGTGGGAAATATGTAGTGACCTAAAAATCATTCCACTATTTCATTTTGTGATTCAGACACTAACACAAAATGTCTGACGTACGAATTAGAGCCTGAAACAGACAGAGATCCAGTCCAGTCACAGAGCTAGAGAGAGAAGTCCAGTCTGTGAGGAAGCTACGTTAGCCTCGTCGCTAACGTTAGCTTCCAGTTGAGTTCTGACAGTTTGCTAACAGACTCATCTGCTCAGTTCTCACAGTGTGACAGACTTTACAGCCTAAATGTCCAGACTGTGTTGTCACCATAGCAACTAACACTTAAAATTCCATAATTCCATAATATGCTGAACTAGACAAATTAGCATGACAAACAGTGGAAGAACCGTTCTATCCAGTCAGGTTCTGTGCAGTTTATTGAACAGGGACAATGTGATGTCATTTTTCAGCCCAAATAAGGGATTCTGGCCCCGCCCCCTTTCAGTCTAACATCTGTCTGTCTGTCTGTCTGTCTGTCTCTCAGTTCAGTTTGTATTGTTCTGGTTCAGATGGTTCAAGGTGAGCTCACCTCTGTCAGAGGAGAAGAGAAGACGACAACAACAGACCATCACATTGATCTCTCTCTCTGTCTCTGTCTCTCTCTCTGAATATTGTATTTGCCTTGTGTATGAAATGTGCTATATAAATAAAGTTAGCCTTGCCTTGCCTCTCTGTCTCTCTCTCTCTGTCTCTCTCTCTCTCTCTCTCTCTGTCTCTCTCTCTCTTTGTTCTCTCATACGCTGCATCAGTCTGCAGCAGAACTTCAATAGAATGTCAGCTCTGATGTCTTTATCTGCACACACACATCCTCACTGTGTGTGTGTGTGTGTGTGTATGTGTGTGTGTGTGTGTGTGTGTGTGATGTCATGTTTTCTTGGTTGAGATTAGAGGCAATTACTGTGGGATTTGTGTGTTGCTGTAACCTGCCTGCTGTCTGGGTGAAGACCGACTACTGCTACTACTACTGCTAATACTACTACTGCTACTACTACTACTACTACCACTACTACTACTACTACTACTACTACTGCTAATACTACTACTGCTACTACTACTACTACTACTACTACTGCTAATACTACTACTGCTACTACTACTACTACTACCACTACTACCACTACTGCTAATACTACTACTGCTACTACTACTACTGCTACTGCTAATACTACTACTGCTAATACTACTACTGCTACTGCTAATACTACTACTGCTACTACTACTACTACTACTACTAGTCTACTACTAGTATTATTAGAGGCTGAACCCATGGGGTTAGACTGTATTGTTTTTGTTAGGATTCTTCTTCTTCTGTCAGAAACTGTGATCCACTGCTGAGCAGCAGAAGTGACAGCGATCAGCCAGATGGAGGCGCTGTAACAAATCACTGGTTCAGGAGTTTTTCCTCGGCTTAAGCTGATGAATCCAAACATTTCCACCATCATAGTTTTTCCACCATTTTGAATTTTGTTACTATTGTTCCTATTTCTCCTACAGAGTTGATCCAGTCTTAATGAAGTTTTGACCTCCAGGCTACCAGCTGAGACCGGAGCTGAGACCGGAGCCTCCAGTCCAGATCTCTGTGACGGAGGCAGAGTGTGACAGAGCGCCACCTTCAGGCCACAAAGTATTCTTTTAAATTTCTCCAACTAAGTTGCCTCCCTCTGTCTCCCTCAGATTTCCCACTCTGCATATTTCAGCTGCTTACATCATCTTTGCATCACAGAAGTTTGATGCTGCAGCAGTTCGGCCGCGACGCAGAAGAAGAACCGACCGAGACGCACAAACAGGAAGTGAGGCGGATTCATGTCAGACCGGCCGAACCTCACCGAGCCCGCCTGAGGACGAGCTGCTGCACCGCATCAGACCGGGTCAGACCGGATCAGACCGGGTCAGACCGGATCAGACCGGGTCGTGCTGCACAGCGCCACCTGCAGGACCGGCAGCCTGTCACTGACATGTGGAACTTTTCCATAATGAAAATCATGTGATATTCTGTCTGTCATCATCTGACCCTCAGACTCAGACTGCTGTTTATTACCAGAGGTGGAAGAAGTACTGAGAGGTTTTACTTCAGTAAAAGTAGAAGTACAACAATGTAAAGATACTCCATGACAAGTAAAAGTCCTGCATTCAACATCTTACTTAAGTAAAAGTACATAAGTATTGGCAGCAAAATGTACTTAGAGTATCAAAGTAAACGTACTCATTATGCAAACTGTCCCCATTTAGAGAGTTATATTTTTCATAAATTATTGGAATATTAATACTGATTTATTGACATACATGTACATGTAAGCAGCATTTTAAAGTTGTCAACGTGAAGCTAATCTTAACAATTTAGCTATACTTTTGGGTAGTCTAATCTATAACGAAGCTATTTTATAGTTATTTTATAAAGATGATCAAATGTTTTAAATATTTTTAAATATTGATCTGAAAAGTAACTAGTAACTATAGCCGTGAAATAAATGTAAAATGTAGTGGAGTGTAAGTACAAAGTAGCATAAAATGGAAATACTCAAGTAAAGTACAAGTACCTCAAAATTGTACTTAAGTACTTAGTTACTTTCCACCACTGTTTATTACTGTTGTTATTATTGTTATCTGTGTTTGTTTATTGTTGTTATTGTTATTATTGCATGTTACTAGTTATTATTATACAGCTATTATTGTAATGTTTCTTGCTATTCTTATTAGCGCCATGATTATTACTCTTTTCTTATTCTGATTCTTATTCTTCTTTTTGTTTTAGATCCAAAGTTTTCGGTGTGCAACGTCAGGACGCAGGACGTGGGGGGCGGGGGGGTGAGGGGGGGGGGGATTCCTGAGGATTACCCGTCATGCCCCGCGGGTAAAGATGGCGACAGCTGAGGAGGGCAGCAGATCAACTTTATCCGAGCGGCAGTGAGTGTGTTCGGTGCGGCAGACAGACAGAGCGACCCGCCGGTTCCCCGCCGTCTGCCGGTTCGCTGCTCGGACTCCCGGAGCGGCGGAGCCTCGGTCAGCGCGCAGCCGGGATCACAGCGCTCTTCCCCCGGCCTCGGATCGGAGCTCCCCCCCCGCCGGAGGAGCAGACCGGGGCTCCGGCTAAAGTTTCCTCCGCTCTCCGTTCGCACTGATTTTTTTGGAGATTACCCGGTCCGACCCGAGCCAGCGGCCCGCAGAGGTGAGCCGAAACCCGGGTTAGCTGTAGTTACGGGGGGATGTGTGGCTTCCAGCGGCCGGGATGTGGTTTTATTTTTAATATTTGACATTATCTGACAGTTGGGTGCAGCTTCTGGGGACCGGGCCACGGCCGGCGCTCCTGCCCGTCGGTCCGTTACATTATATAACATTATATCTAAAATACTCCGATCATTCGTGTTATCGATTATTTGTTTGTGAGCAGCAGGAAGCCGCTGCAGCCCGCGAGACTCCTGCCAGACAGAACTGAGGGTTTAACACAGTCTGCGTTACATTACTGAATCATTCACAGAGTCCGACGATGCCGCAGGCTGCCAGGATATACACACACACACACACACACACACACACACACACACACACACACACACACACACACAGTCTGTTAGGTACACTGGTGTGG
>NW_027282338.1:7500-15000 GCF_046629955.1 Centroberyx affinis | reverse complement strand
CACTCGCCGGCTCGCTCTCTGTGGTTCACCCCCCCCCCCCCCCCCCCCCCCCGCCCCCCCGCCCCCCCCCCCCTTAGCCTGACAGCCATGCAGGACAGCCAATAGGGAGATGGTGTGCTGTGACATTTCCTCCCCCCATAAACAAAAAAAACAAACAAACTTGACACTAGACTAACATTTAATGATCCTTAGTTACAAGTTTTTTTTTTTCCTTTCTCGTTTTCAAAAAACTTTATCACTTTTCCTATTTTCCATGTAAAATACTTACTAAGCCCACTCACAGCTAAAGGAGAAAATTCCTCACAAGGTCTAGTCTACGATCCATCATGTAGGCTAACCCAAAAATTCTCTTCCTAATTAGATTTTAATTATATTAATTATTTTTTTTATTTCGAGAGATGTTTTTGTTGAATTTAGAAGAAAATATTTTAAAGGGAGCAGGGGAAATTAAACTTTAATTTCTTATAGTTATAATGTCTTATTTAAATTAATGTTCTGTTTAATTGGTTGGGTATTCATGTGCAATTTGTTCAATAAAAGCATGTTCAAAATAATGTTAGCAGTGTAGCTATTAAAGCAGAAAGACATAGGAACTGTAAAGCTAATATGCATACTTCAATATTTGTTTATTTATCACAAGTCATATCGTCATCGCAATATTGAACAATGTTATCGCACATCACAGGTTTTCCTCGTATCGTGCGGCCTGCTACACACACATTCCAGTATGTCTGTGCGTAGATTGTTTTTATTTATCTGCAAATTGTAAATGCCTATTTATAATCCATAATTTGATTTGTCAGCCCATGTTACACCTTCTTTTTTTGTATATTTATACATATACTGTATGTTTTTCTTTTCTTTTTCTTGTACCGTCATATCTTTTTTCTTTTCTTACACGTCTATATGTCTATTGTTAAACTGCAAAATAAAATTTATATATATAAATATATATATATAAAAAATGTTATCAGTCGATATCGATATATATCACGATTTAAACAAAGTAATTTTTGTCAGGCAAATGTTAGCCTAGCTAACGTTAGCTACAAAACGGCAGGATGCCGGCTCTCGGTCCCGCCCCTGCCTCATCCTCATTGGTCGGTAGAACTCTGAAGTGACATTGACGAGCGATGCTTCAGACAAAGCTGAGAGCAGATCCAGTGATCACAGCGCTAGAAAGAGAGATGAGGTTCCTGTTTTGGGTCATAAGGGCTGAACCATTTTGAAAAAATATCTAATTGTGATTATTTTGACTGATATTGTAATTGCGATATGATTTGCGATATTAGAGGGAATGATCATTTTTACATCATTATTCTCATTTTCATTGAAAAACGTATTAAAATGATTATGGTGTGATTTTTGCGGGGATCTGTACCAAACAAAGATGTTTTCTTCAGTCTGTAGAATATGATGTGTAGGCCAGGACATCTCTGCAGCACCACAATATTTACTTTAAAGTGGATACAGACAACTTTTCCACTTTCCCCCTGTTGTCTCCCTCTAGTGTTTCCAGGTGGTTTTGTTGTTGTTTGCTCCGCTGTCTCAAAGACAACCGGATCTCTTTCTGTTAGAGTCTAGCTCTGTGCAACAGAACAAACCATCTGTCTGCTTATCAACTCCTTGATCAAAACACAATATAGTAACTTTCACCACTGCTCATTTTAGAAAGGCCACTGCAAGAAAACCTGTTCTTTGTTTAGATTATCAAACGGACAATGGATCATTTGTTTGTTTCTGGCCGTTAGCGTTAGCTAGCGTTAGCAACATGGCTAACGTTGCTAACGCTAGCTACGATAGCTAACGCTAGCAGCCAGAAACAAACATAGTTAGATGTTTGTTTCTTTTGTTCTAGAAACAAACATAGATGTTTGTTTCTGGCTGGTCCTGGCTTCCTTGTAGCTCCTGGTTTGTTTTCTGGCTGCTAGCGGTAGCGTTAGCAACATGGCTAACGCTACCGCTAGCAGCCAGAAACGTTAGCAACATGGCTAACGCTACCGCTAGCAGCCAGAAACGTTAGCAACATGGCTAACGCTACCACCAGCAGCCTGCTACTGTCCAAAGCAAGAAACAATCCCAATTTGAACTAGAACCCCGATCTCAGTGCTGTGATAGAGGGAAGAGTTTCCACTGTCACTGCGGTTGTTCCACCGTCCGCCATTTCCGCTACTGGGGATAGCTACCTTTTTTTTTTACTGGGGATAGCTACCTTTTTTTTTTACTGGGGATAGCTACCGGACCTCTGCTGGTTGCACAGTGGATGACTCACTTCCTTTGTGCCGTAAGTGGAGCCTTCATTCTCCTGGAGGTCGAACCCGGTGGCAGACAGAGCTGCATAGTGAAAGCGAAGCTTATAGGAACCGATCTAAACACAGATGGTGTCATTATTCTATAGCCTATAGCTATAGGTTAAAGCAGAAAAGTTGTCTATAGAGTCTTTAAAATGCTATTTTGACACATTTCACCTTTAACAAATATTGCGCCTCCTGTGATTTGAAAATTGCAGTCGGCCATGTTGAGATGAATTGTTCAGTCCTAGTTGTAAGCGCTGAAAGCAAAACTTCTCCACAGGAAGTGATGAAGAAGCTCCAGAGCTGCTCTCTGCTCTCTGTGCAGCTGCTGCTTAACAAACCGAGCCATGATTTCTATCTATGTTATGTTTATATTGAGTATGAGTTCTATCGTGATAGATATCGTTATCGTTTTATCGCCCAGCCCTTTCTGTTAATGTCAGTTATTTTGAAAATCTCCATCAGGACACACAGTAGAAGAAGTGAAATTAGCTGCTGAGACCAAAACCTCTGGTGGAGAAAATGTCTTGATTTATATTTTATCACAAGTTAGTTTGTGGTGCAGAGACTTGATGGAGGTTTGGAGGTTTGGAGGAGAGCTGCTGCTTCAGGATCCGCTTCAACATCCAGCTCAGGGTTTTGGCCGCTTGGTTCAAACTCACAGAACTTTATTTTAAATTCTAGTCCAGATCCCCAGGTTTCCTCAGGAGCCAGATCTGTCATGAGTTACAGAGAAATGATTTGTTTAATTATTGTGCTTGCCGTAGGCAAGGCACAATACTATTATCTCACATACTTATTATTATAGGTTTTCCAGAAACGTCTGCACGCTACTCCTACAGGTTTTACACTACATAGACATATGAGACATCAAAATGTGCGGCTCATTTAGGGGAAGTGTGCTATTACTTTTCTAAGAGATTCATAATAAGGTTTTTGAGATATTAATGATTAAATTTCATTTTAGACGCAATACACACACATTGAAAATGATGAGAACCAGAGAGACTCAATCATAGGATCACAGAGTTAAGTTTCGTTTTCCGCCATCTTGTTTGCCTTGAGATCGGGAGCCCGTCTCTCCAAGCAGGCTGACCTGCATGTAAGCTGAAGCTAACTGAAGCTAACTGAAGCTAACTGAAGCTTTCTGAAGTGAATCTATACAATTATATCATGTCACCAGTTATTTTGATGCATATGCGCGAGCTCAGTCCACCTGGCGGCCCTCTGCTCTGTGGCGGACAGACGAGCATGGAGGTTTCTGTTGGGGCCGAGTACAGTGCCGACGCTTACCGGAGTTTCCCGGTGGCACTAGTGTTGGGCGGTATGGAATTTTTTATACCGGTACGGTGCCGTTAATTTTTACCCCGGTATCCGGTATTACCGTCCAATTAAAAAAGCGAGCAGCTGCGGCAAATATCACAGGCTGAATTTCCCTTTTATTTGCTTGCTATATTTTTTTAACGCCACTAGATGGCAGCGGGCCCTGTAGGAGCCGCCAGAGAGCAGACTAAGTGATGGAAAAACATTTTAAAATAATGAAACAAAGACAAAATGTATGATGTACCACGTTAACAACTTTTCTGAGCTACTCATAAAAACCTGAGTTCAAAAATAGCGACTCATTTAAAAGCCTGAGTGCAAATGTGGTACTCAATCATGAACCAATTATTACAGTCAGTAGTGCAAGAAGAACATGACATCAACTTTAGAAAAAATATGTTGAATATGTTGAGTGAAAATTCAGCGGGTACTCATAAAACTGAGACTGCCAACATACAGTAGCCTATACTGTAGCCTTAGTGCAAGAAGAACATGACATCAACTTTAGAAAAAAAAAAGTATTGATTCGGCCTCAATTCCGTGCAATAAACAAAACAAAATCACAGTCTTTACTAGTATCTCTCACTAGGTTTATCAACGTGTGTCACAATGAAATAAAAAACAGCGTTGCCCATCTACAGGTCGCAGCATTATGGCTCTTCATTCAGCCGATTTACATAAATAATGAAATATAACAGGCAGGCACCATTAACGAAAATACGCACTTCAAATAGAAAAAAGCCTAGCCTATCTACACAGGACAACAGGCTCTTCTTAACCTATTTAAGGAAATAACAAAACAGGCGCTTAACGAAAATTGCACTTCACTTAAACTTAAATAATCACTTAAATAATAAAAAACAGCTTATCTATAGACCGCAATTAGGCTCATCTTCAAATAGAACGAAATAACAAAATAGATTTAACGAAAATATACAGTTGCAGCCAGGTTCACTTAATAAAAGGTTCACTAACTTCAATAATAAAAACAGCGTATTTACAGGCTGCAATTCGGGTGCATGTTTTCCACCGCTTACTCTCCCGACTGTACTTTTCAATTTCCCAAACACACCTGTAATTGTTGGCTGTGCTGGTTTAGATCTGGCAAATAAAGTCGGGACTTCAGGGCTTTTTTGGGGCTCCCTTTCGCTTCCAGCCTCGCAGCAGTTAGAGGATGTTTCTTGCGGAGATGTGATTGCAAATTACTGGTATTTCCTCCCGTGGCTTTCACTCCTTTCATTCAACGCTTGCACGAGACGAGATCGGGATTATCTGGTTCTCCTTTTTCATTCGGCTGGAACCCGAAATGCTGCCATAAAGGAGCATTTCCAGTCCGTTTGGAGACCGACTTGCTCGGGCTTGTTACCCTCTTCGCCATGTTTTTTTTTTCCTTTCTGTGAAGGTGGCACCGCGACCGCACCTCTCCACTCGTCTCCTTAATTAAATTTAGCTGGCATGTACAGGTTATTCATTAGGCAAATTATAGTTGTTTAAAATAAAACTGAAATAGTGTTGTAAAATGATCACACACAGACTGTGCTTGACAAAAAAAAAGCCATTTAGGCGTTTATTACAAATTATTATTATAATATATATATAATGACGGTATGGGCGGTATTTTTAATGACACCAGTGCTATTTTTAGATACCGTCTTATACGGTTTTACCGGTTACCGGCACAACCCTAGGTGGCACGCTGGCGGCCAGTGGTGGTAGCTGGGCGCCGAATTGTTCCCGGTGGTCGGGCGGAGATTTCGGCTGGGATTTAGACGCCGGCGAACGGCGCTTTTGGCACCGATGGGTACCAGAGCTAACAGGGCTAGCATCCGGAGCTAACTGAAGCTAACCCGGAGTATCAGTGCAGGGCAGCGCCGGAGAGAGAAGCCGGCGAACGGGGACTTGGATCCGGGGTTCGATGCGGAGACGGGGATAGTTGGAGGAGACGGGGCGAGCTGGAACGGATATAGGATGGATGTATGGACTTCTGTATATTAACACTCTACAGAGGAGTTTTTATCAGCTGGCTTGGTGCATTTGGGACAGAAGGACCGCGGTAAGTCAAAACAAACACACACAATATATACATTTAACATTATTGCCGTTATTGCCCCTGGTGTGTAGCCCTATTTTTTTCCATTTAAAATTTTATTTAGGCTACAAGAGCTTACTAGGCTATAAAAAGTTAAATGGTCGAGCTCATTCATGTCAGTGGCACAGCCAACAGATGGCGACAAAGACCATCAGTTCCCCACATCGGCGCTCTGTCAGACTCGGCCGCCTGTGTTTGTGGTGCGTTTACTGTCCTTGGAAAGCTGGGAATCTCTACCTTTGTTTGAGACCAGACATATTGTTGTGGAGTGTTGAGAAAAGTATCCCAGTGCTTTTGAACGCAACTGGCTCTTGTATTTAGTGAGTCTAGTCTTTGTCAAATTCGAAAGGGGCCAGTGTTACAATCATAGCGATATAACACTAGAGGGGAAATTCATTTGCATATCTGTATAGGCTACTGTGGATTTTAAGTTGATTAAAGTGTAGAGATGTTTGTTTTTACTGTAGTATCCTACTTGTTTACATGATGGCATCTATATAAATTATTTATTTATGGATTGTAATCTTAATTGTAGGCTAAGATGTCATGCCAATAAAGTAAAAAAAAAATAATGTCCATTATTACCTGCTTAAATTGGCTTAAAGCTGTCACACTAACCACTTAATGGCATTACATTTGCCTTTTATTGTATATTTTATCTGGGTGTATTGTTAGGTGTGTTTCAGTGTTGGTGATATTTAATTGCTGCCAACATCTGTCTATTGCTACAACAACAGATCCTTTGGGGGTTTTACATGACAAAATAAGCAGATTTTCATATATACTCTTAATATGGATTTACAGAGCAAAATGCTAACGATTGCAATGCTGCACCCTTAGCAAAACTAATGAACGCCAAGTCTGAGGGCAGGGGCAAGGCAGGGGCAGGGGCAGGGGCAAGGGCAAGGGCAAGGCAGGGGCAAGGCAGGGGCAAGGGCAGGGGCAAGGGCAGGGGCAGGGGCAGGGGCAAGGGCAGGGGCAAGGGCAGGGGCAAGGCAGGGGCATGGGCAGGGGCAAGGGCAGGGGCAAGGGCAGGGGCAAGGGCGGCAAGCACAATTAAATTTTCTTTCGAAAATTTAGCCTTTTCTAGTTATTATTCCGTCTTCCGGACAAAAGTTCTGCGCGCTACTCCTCCTACAGCTTTTACACTACATGGACATGTGAGACATCAAAACGTGCGGCTTATTGAGGGGAAGTGTGCTGTTACTTTTCTAAGAGATTCGTCGTGGGGTTTTTGAGATATTCACGATTAAGTGCGATTTTTTGGCCCCACTTGACATTGACCCATTGATTTCGCATAAAAGTAGCTGTAGCTCAGAAACCGTAAGAGCTATAGTTCCCAATCTCGGTGGATAGGTGCACAGTGTCCCCTTCTACTCTGGTCTAAAAAATTACACCAATTGACCTAAAGGTGGCGCTATAACAGCCCTCTTTAGGTTTTGGTCCATAACTTTTGAACCGTAGCCTGTAGAATCAAAATGCCCGGGTCCATACGCATCTCACAGACGCCCGACTCCGCCTGGAGAGTTTTTCCCGTAATTTTGAATTTTGTCCAAAACTGTTTTTTGCGCTACTATTCCTACGAATTTTGTCCAATCTTCACCAAATTTGGCACACAGCATGTCTGGACTGTCCTGCACAAAATTTATCGAGCCGTTTTTTGATATTCCGTACCGTTTTGATGTTATGGGCTTGCAAAGTTTGATGACATGTTGTGGGCGGGGCCTATGATTTAAAAATTTGTATAACTCATGAACGCATTATGCTATCCCATCCAAATTTGGTACAGTTGTG
>NW_027282338.1:0-2500 GCF_046629955.1 Centroberyx affinis | reverse complement strand
TCAGGCAGCAGGTTTCAGACGCTCCCTCCACTCTGATGACTCAGCAGTCTGATCCACCAGGCTGTCTCTGATTTATTTCAGAACTTTATGTTTTTAAATCTGCTGCAGTCCAGATTTGAGGAGTGTGAACAGGAAGTGATGCTGTGGCTGCAGACTCTGCCTGTTTGTCCAAATTCAATTCTGCTGTCAGTTTGCTCGCTGTGGGAAATCTGACCGATCCGGACCGAACAGGGAAATCCAGAAGAGAAAGCTGGTGAGTCACCGGCTTTGGTTTCCTTTGGTATGAAGCGGCCCAGACCGCTTCACTGACCTCACCGCACAGGGTTTCTGGGTAATGAAGTCCTGAACATTCAGTTACCTCTCGCTGCCACTTGGGGCCGCCGGTGTGTGAAGTTTCCCAGAGCAGCTTGAAACAGTGAAATCGTTGAGTTATTTTTTTTAGACAGATTGGCTTCATTAAGCCCCACAGGGGGAACGAGTCGCTCTGAGGCTCCGGAGTCCGGTCCGGACCTCAGGACCTTCTGGCTGAGTCTGGATCACTGTGACAGGTGTGACCACGCCGCGCGGGACGCCATGCAGCGGGGAACGGGCCGCGGGTCGCTGCTGCTGCGAGAACAATTTGGACCAAAGAGAGGAAATGATGCTTTGTTCTCAGTGTTTTGTCGGTTCACAGCAGGTTGTTTGGTTGTTTGGTTGTTTGGTTGTTTGGTTGTTTGGTTGTTTGGTTGTTTGGTTGTTTGGTTGTTTGGTTGTTTGTTTGTTTTCAGCCAAATTACAGCAAAGAGGAAAGAGTTTGGACCAAGGTTATTATCGTAACGAAAACTAACGAAATAACGACAAACATTTTCATTAACTGAAATAAAAATAAAAACGAGGCTTTACAAAAAAACGATAACTAACTGAAACTGTTTTGTGTGTTTATAAAACTAAAACTATAGAGAAAATGTCTTTAGTTTTCCTAGTTTGCCTAATATTTTGGGTGGATATGAAATCTATCGTCCAATTTTTTTTTTTTCAATTTTTTTTTTAGCTTTTTGAATCTCGCCCCTGACAAATACCCCATATTACAAAAAAAGACTAAAACTAACACTGAAACTAATAAAACCTAAACTAAAACTAAACGTTTTCAAAAAATAAAAACAAAACTAAACTAGCAAACCCGCTTTAAAAACTAATTAAATCAAAACTGAAATTGAAAACAAAAAGTCAACGGGGGTGGGGCAGAGCGGGACGGGGCGGGGCGGGGTGGGGCAAATAAACCCCGTACCGCTGAAGTGAATGAGCTTGATGGAGCAGGAAGCAGAGCTGCAGCTCGTATCAAGCGCTCCTCCTGTCCGCAGCAGTGTGACAGGCGGCTGGGAGGGAGCGCTTGATTCATTGTTCCCATCTGAGACTTTTACAGTTGTCATGTTTCCACTTCCTGTAAACGGCGACTAAAAACCAACACCCTGCTCAGTGTGTGTGTGTGTGTGTGTGTGTGTGTGTGTGTGTGTGTGTGTGTGTGTGTGTGTGTGTGTGTGTGTGTGTGTGTGTGTGTGTGTGTGTGTGTGTGTGTGTGTGTGTGTGTGTGTGTGTGTGTGTGTGTGTGTGCAGGCTGATGGGATTACGCGTCACAGGGGTTTATGTGCGGTCAGGGGGATTATGGGTAGGCATGGTGGGTCATGGGGTCAGGTGACAGTATGGGGGAGGGGGCGGAGTCCCGTGGCAGTTCTCCTCTCTGATTGGCTGAACTCTCTCAGCTGTCACTCAGAGCTTTAAATCCACCGGCAGCAATAATGTTCTGTGTAGAAAAGATAATGCTAATGAGGTCATAAGAGCCTGGACTTACAATAATATAATAATAAAAATAATATACATGTTTTTATATTATTTTTATTATTATATTATTATAGTAATATATTATTAATTATACATGTTCATGATAATAGTAATCCTCCTCCTGCTCTCCTCCTCCTGCTCTCCTCCTGCTCTCCTCCTCCTGCTGTCCTCCTGCTCTCCTCCTCCTCTCCTTCTCCTCCTCTCCTCCTCCTTCTCTCCCCCTCCTTCTCTCCTTCTCTCCTCCTGCTCTTCTCCTCCTGCTCTCCACCTCCTGCTCTCCTCCTCCTGCCCCCCCCCCCCAAGGCTCCATGCTGTCAGTCTGGTCACGTATGTTTCTGTTCACAGCATGTGAAGTACACTGTAAAAACGAACACGTTGGCTCAACTTAAAAAAATAAGTAACCTGGCTGCCTTAAAATCTTGAGTTAAGAGAGCTAAGGATGTCTAGTTCTTTCCACTTCCATGTAAGTTCCTACCACTCACAATAATAAGTTAAAGTGACTAATCTGAAACTGATAAACAGTTAGATCAACTTGATATTTAAAGTTCAATCAATAACATTTTTAGTACTACTAACAAGGAAATTCAAGTTGTAGGAACTAAATGCCTAGTTGAGGTGACATTACATTATGAGTCAAACCAACAAACATGCATTTCTATCTTCTGTTGCACAAACAAGGAAA
>NW_027282337.1:0-22500 GCF_046629955.1 Centroberyx affinis | reverse complement strand
GCAGCTACTAATCAATGAATAAAGATTGACAGATTTACTGTAGAAACGTAGCTATACAACTAAAAATAGTTTTTCTTTATCTATCCATCCATCCATTTCTTTCCGTTTGCACCTTTGGGTTACAGTTGATTAAATTGTATTATGTAGACTTTGACCAGAGTGGACTGATAGTTACTTAAGTACTTAACCAGCTACTAAACAATCAATACAGATTGATGCAGGTTGTTCACAAAGTGTCATTCACTGTAGAAACCATGGTAGCTTCTTGTAGCGATCCCCTCTGCTACAAGTTTGAAATGCCGCCCGACACAAAGCATGACCTCACGTCTTTTTCATCACAATGAGTCGCAGTTGCATCACAAATCTCCTACAAACCACGTCTGGCTCCATCATGGAGGTCAATCGCAGAACTGGTTGTACGCAAACAAAGTGTAAATCCGTACGCACCTATTTTTCAGATTCAAAATTCGTATCTAATTCCGGACACTTAACTTTCGTCCGTGTCGATGTATTCATATACTCAATATTAACCCTTTATTAACCCTTCCTGTACCTTCACAGTGTTACAGATACTTGTAAGAAGTGCAGGCTCTGTACTCAAAGCTCTTATTTTTCCATTTATCAGCCGATACAGATTCTCTACATGAAGTAACTGTCGCCCAAAGTGGGATTTAAGGCTTCCCGCTTCTTGTTCGTGACTAAGTTCCTAACTTAGTGTTTTATATGCTTAAATGTGTATAGATATTTATGGAATTTGATACCTAGCTTCTGAAATGTGTATGAATTTACGTCACTTAGCTTTCGGTTGGGAACTCAGTCTAAAAACCCGGAAATTACGCGAGTGACCGAGTGTCCGGACTTGGATACAATTCCGTTAGGTTACTGTGACACAGATGTGATGTGATGAGATGAGATGTGACGTCTTCCCCTGTAAATGAGTTTTAATTGGACTGGTTTGTTCACTGGTCTGCACTGTATTTCCCAGTTCACCCATAATCAGCTGAACCAGAGTCTGCAGTCTGTATTCTGAGTCTGGGCCTCCAGCCAGTGACTCCAGTCTGTCTGCAGTGATCTGAGCCTCTGCTCTCCTCTCTGTCCTGTCAGTGTGATCAGTGTGAGTGCAGCGACCCCTGCTGCTGTGGAAACACACTCAGAGACACATGTCCAAAAAATACTATAGATATATAGATAAAAACTAAATCCACTGGACTTAAAATGTCATATTTTTTTTTGCAAAGTATTGATTCCTCCCACATACCAAGTCTCTAGAAAAAGTTCCTTTATTTTACAGGAGATGGAAAGTTTAGTTTGCCCCTAAACTTTTTGTGTCATGTAAAATAATTTTTTCATTACATTAGAAAGTAAGCAGGGGCATTTAAGGGGGTTTCCTCCACTAATCACTCCTTTAACTCATTTTAAGGGGATTTTGCATGAATTAAGGGGTGAATTAATGTAATTGAATGTAAATGTAAACACCCTTAGCTCAACAACTTCTTCTCCACTCAAGAAAATGAAACTAATATAATGATAAAGACAGATAGAGACAGACAGACAGACAGACAGAGATGGAGACAGAGAGACAGACAGACAGACAGACAGACAGACAGAGATGGAGACAGAGAGACAGACAGACAGACAGAGAGAGAGAGAGAGAGAGATGAAGACAGAGAGACAGACAGACAGAGACAGACAGAGAGAGAGAGACAGACAGAAAGACAGACAGACAGAGATGGAGACAGACAGACAGACAGACAGACAGACAGAGAGAGATGGAGACAGACAGACAGACAGACAGACAGACAGAGAGAGAGATGAAGACAGAGAGACAGACAGACAGAGAGACAGACAGAGAGAGAGAGACAGACAGAAAGACAGATAGACGGAGATGGAGACAGACAGACAGACAGACAGAGAGAGAGAGAGAGATGAAGACAGAGAGACAGACAGAGAGAGAGAGAGACAGACAGACAGACAGAGATGGAGACAGACAGACAGACAGACAGACAGACAGACAGAGAGAGAGAGATGAAGACAGAGAGACAGACAGACAGAGAGACAGACAGAGAGAGAGAGACAGACAGACAGACAGAGATGGAGACAGACAGACAGACAGACAGAGAGAGATGGAGACAGACAGACAGACAGACAGACAGACAGACAGACAGACAGACAGAGATGGAGACAGACAGACAGACAGACAGACAGACAGTTTAAAGGGACAGTCCGTACTTTCCGAACACCGGCTCCAGAGTACAGGGGATGTAGTGGTCGTGGTCGTTGATGGTCTTCTTCCCCAAGCTGATCTTCACATAGGGATCACACTGAAAACACACAGTGACACGCCAGGAGAGTCACACATTCATTCATTCATTCATTGACGCTTTTGACTGTTCCAAAGTCTAAATTTATGACAGTAAGTATTGTTAGTATTGTTCAGTAGAAGTCAAAGTACTGGTGTAGAAATCCACATCAGTAAAAGTAAAAAGTGTCTGATTTAAAATGTCCTCAGAGTAAAAGTTCCTGAGTTTCTCTTTAGAACAGAGAACGTTGTCAGCTGTGATCTTTTCCATGTGATTCTACTAGGAGAGAGGACAGAGTTCAGACTGGCTTCTGTTAATTGGAAAATTTTGATTAATTACAAAATAAAGTGCAGAAACAAATTTATTTCCGTTTGCACCGTTGGGTTACAGTTGATTGAATTTTATTATGTAGACTTTGACCAGATATCCGTTCTTCCTCTATCCCGCCATCCCTCCACTCCCTTCTACACACACACACACACACACACACACACACCCCCCTACCTTCCCGTTGGTGTCTTTGGGCTGCAGTCCGCTGGCCTGGATGACGTAGACTCGGACCAGACACTCCTCGATGCCGTTGGGCGGCATCTGCCTGAACTGCCTGGGGGGAGGAGGGGAGGAGGGGTCGTCCGGCAGCGGGTAGATCTTAAACATCCCCTGATGGGGGGGGGGGGGGGGTAGAGTTAGATGACTGGGATTTATTGGGATTCAAGTGAACTGTCGTGAATTGAATTCAAATGGGTTGGAATTCCAATTAATTGAATTGAACCGAACTGAACTGAAATCACCCGAAATGAGCAGAACATAATAGAATAGCTCAAAATACAACAGAATATAATACAATAGAACAGAATGAAGCACAACAGAATACAGTAGAGCACAAAATAATAAAACAAAGCGGAAACCAATACAGTAGAACACAACAGAACAGAATAAAACAGAAGAGAAGAGAATAGAATGCAACAAAATAGAGGCACAATGGAGCAGAACAGAAGAACACAACAGAACCAAGCAGGTTAGAACAGAATAGAATAGAGTAGAGTTTTAGTTTTTTTTACCTTGAACTCTCCCACCACTGAAGGATCCTCTCCTTCATCCTGAGTTTTCCCTCTGTAAAGTTTAAACGTCTGACAGAAATCTGACAGAGCAGAGAAACCTTCAACCTTCTCCAACTCCCTGTCATACACCTGAAGAGAGGAGGAGAGGAGGAGAGGGGGAGGACAGAGGAGAGGGGGGGGGGGGGGGGGGGGCAGGAGAGGGAGGGGGAGAGGAGAGAGGAGGAGGAGGGGAGAAGAGAGAAGGAGAGAAGAGAGGAGTAGGGGGAGAGAGGAGGAGGAGAGAGGAGGGGAGAGGAGAGGAGGAGGGGAGGAGAGGAGAGTGGGAGAGAGGAGGAGGAGAGGGAGAGGAGGAAACGAGAGAGAGAGGAGGGAAGGATGAGAAAAGAAAAGAAGACAAAACAGAGGAGGGAAGGAAACGAGAGACAGGAGGGAAAGATGAGAAAGGGGAGAGGAGAGAGGGAGACAGAAGAGAGGAGGAGGGGAGGAGAGGAGAGAGGGAGAGAGGAGTAGGGCAGGAGAGGAGAGAGGGAGAGAGGAGGAGGAGAGAGGAGGAGAGGAAGAGGAGAGGAGAGAAGGGGTGAGAGAGGAGAGAAGGAAACGAGAGAGAGAGGAGGGAAGGGCGAGAAAGGAGAGAAGGAAACGAGAGAAGAGGGAAGGAAACGAGAGGCAGGAGGGAAGGGTGAGAAAGGAGAGAAGGAAACGAGAGAGGAGGGAAGGAAACGAGAGACAGGAGGGAAAGATGAGAAAGGAGAGAAAGAAACGAGAGAGAGGAGGGAAGGATGAGAAAGGAGAGAAGGAAACGAGAGAGAGGAGGGAAGGACGAGAGAGGAGAGAAGGAAACGAGAAAGGAGAGAAGGAAACAAGAGAGAGAGGAGGAACGGATGAGAAAGGATAGAAGGAAACGAGAGAAAGGAGGGAGGGACGAGAAAGGAGAGTAGGAAGCGAGAGAGAGGAGGGAAGGACAAGAGAGGAGAGAAGGAAACGAGAAAGGAGAGAAGGAAACGAGAGAGAGAGGGAAGGAAACGAGAGAGAGAAGAGGGAAGGAAGCCAGAGAGGAATAAGAAGAGAGAGAGAGGAGGAGAGGAATAGAAGAGAGGAAAGAAAACGAATATATGATTATACACAACATGCAAGTGAGTTTCCACTGGTGTGTGTGTGTGTGTGTGTGTGTGTGTGTGTGTGTGTGTGTGTGTGTGTGTGTGTGTGTGTGTGTGTGTGTGTGTGTGTGTGTGTGTGTCATGGTAATTGGTGTATTTGGCTGATGATTCATTTTAACAACAACACGGTGTTTATGAGAATGGCACCGAGTCGCAGATTTAATCTTTCTCTGGGGCAGAACACACACACACACACACACACACACACACACACACACACACACTCAGTGGTATTTGCGTCAGAGACATCTTTATTTTTAACACCCTTTATCAGGTTGCCAATATAACACACACACACACACACACACACTATTCTATATGGCATCATAGCTGAGTATTGGCCAGTGTAATTCCACTGGTATTGGATTAAATGTGGAGCCAAAAGCTACTCAACACTATATTACGCTCACACTGTAGGGATGCTGGCAGGAGACAGTGTGTGTGTGTGTGTGTGTGTGTGTGTGTGTGTGTGTGTGTGTGTGTGTGTGCGCGTGTGTGTGTGTCTGGGCAGGGACGCCTATGTGTCAAAAGCACAAAAAGATTCATTTGTTTTCATTAGCAATGTTTGTTTACATCGGTGACACACACACACGCGGATACACTGGCTCGGGTTCGCAGGCACATAAAGACACGGACACACACACACACACTCACACACACACAGACACACACACACACACACACACACTTGCTTTAAACCCTAATTGTCTGGCATTCCCTCATTCTTTCCCCCTTCTCTCTTTCTCTCTCCCTGTCTCTTTCCCTCACTCTCTCTCTCCCTCTCCCTGTCTCTTTCCCTCTCTCTCTCTCTCTCTCTCTCTCCCTCTCTCTCTCTCTCCGGACTCATCATGGAGGAGTGACAGCTTTGTGGCGAGTCGCTGAAAGGCCGACACTCTCAGAAAGCGAGACGGGGGCAAAAGCAGGGCTGGAAACAGTGGTTCACTTTAACATCAGACTACCAAACCTACAGAACTATCAAGGGGTGGGGGAGGGATGGGGGTGGATGGGGGGGGCAGGGGGAGGAGGGCAAGCGATAGAGTTGAAGAGGAGGAAGGTTTGCCAGGGCACAAAAAAAACAAAAAAAAACAAAAATGGAAACAGTAGCTCACCAAGTGACTTTTCTAGAAAACCTATACCGTATACCTGGAGTCAAGGGGGAGAGAGGGGAGGAGGAGGAGGTGGGAGGAGGTGGGAGGGGGGGTGGAAGGGTTTATGAAGCGAAAACAGAAAAAAGAGTTATAAGGAAAAAAATGGGAAGAAGAAGGGTTATTATGAGGGAAAAAAGAGGGGGAGGTTATAAATGGGGGAGATGGGCTATATGAAAAAAGAGGAAAAGAGGGTTAGACTTAATTTCTGCTCAAACCAGAGCTGTTACATTTTCAAAATAACAGCAAATAACAAATATAACAAATATAACTAACTAGCTAAGTGTTAAATAGCCTGTGGCCCAGATTATGTTAATTAACATTGAATGCATTAAAGCAATATTACATAAAGGACATAAAGCAGATGAAATGAAGGCAATGGATAGTCAGAAAGCTGTGGAGTTGGAGCGCTTTGTGTGTAGCTGTTAGAGCAACACAACAACGCAACGCTGATGGCAACGTGATGGTGATGGCAATGAGACGCTGATGGCAACATGATAGTGGTGGCAACGAGATGCTGATGGTCCCGATCAACCCTGACAAGACCCTGATGGCAACAAAACCCTGATGGCAACAACTCCCTAATGGCAACATACCCTGATGGCAACAAGACCCTAATGGCAACAAGACCCTGATGGCAACAAAACCCTGATGGCAACAACTCCCTAATGGCAACATACCCTGATGGCAACAAGACCCTAATGGCAACAAGACCCTGATGGCAACAAGTCCCTGATGGCAACAAGACTCTGATTGCAACAAGTCCCTGATGGCAACAAGACCCTGATGGCAACAAGACCCTGATGGCAACAAGACTCTGATGGCAACAAGTCCCTGATGGCAACAAGTCCCTGATGGCAACAAGACTCTGATGGCAACAAGACCCTGATGGCAACAAGTCCCTGATGGCAACAAGACTCTGATGGCACCAAGACCCTGATGGCAACAAGTCCCTGATGGCAACAAGACTCTGATGGCAACAAGTCCCTGATGGCAACAAGACTCTGATGGCAACAAGACCCTGATGGCAACAAGACCCTAATGGCAACAAGACCCTGATGGCAACGAGTCACACTCCCTCTAAGGTAGCTTCTCAGTTTTTAAGAAACAAGCGGCAAAGAGAAGAGGCTGCTAAAGGAGGAGAGAGGGGAGATGAGGGGGATGATGGGTAAACGCTGAGATTTGGGTGGAGAGCGGTGAGAGAGAGAGAGAGGAGACAGTAGAGGTGGAGACGGCACGGAGATTAGATGGGAAAAAGAGGTGAGGATGGGGGTGAGAGACAGAAAGAGAGAGAGAGAGAGAGAGGACTGACGAGGAGGATGATGTAAACGAAAGAGAGGTTTGGAAACAGCGGTTCATTTCAGTAGTGGAGCACCAAACCCACTACCAAGGGAGAGGGGAGAGGGTTAGACAAAGCAGCGACGGGCGTGTGTGTGTGTGTGTGTGTGTGTGTGTGTGTGTGTGTGTTTGTGTGTGGACATACAGACAACTCGACACTCACCATACCTCCTCTGCAGCTGCAGCCTTACTATATGCCACGCTGCCCGAATGCATGTTGTGAGTGAATGTTTACAGCTGCACTGGGTTTAAGATTTTTATGTAAAAGTTCCCCCGTCTTCTCAGTCTAAACTCAGAGAAGAGCGTCCCGTCCCCACCGAGTCACAATGAAATGAAAATTACCTTTTCAGCTTGCTAGCTAAATGTCCATACCATAAATCGGACTTACTGGAAAATGGTGTATCTTTAAGGTTCGTGTACAGTTCTAGTAGGCATAGATTAAAATTGAGATTTGAGCTTTTTAGGGTGTTTAGACACCATTGGTTGCATCCCAGAATTTATTCATTTTGAAGAATCCCTTTTGAGATGATGCGTTAACATGTATACCCAAAAGTAAACACATACTGGACCCACATAGCATTGGCATCATATATTAGCATTATTGCAATTCTCCATCTTTAATAGGCCTGTTGTATTCATTTTATCTTTATTTATATCCTTTATTACCTTGTTATTCATATCCTTTGTACCTATTTTAACCTTAAAATTCATAGCTTATTTGCCAAAAAGTTGGTGTACTCCTTGAAATGAGGATAGTTTGGGTATTTTGTGAGCGTGAAGAAAGTAAGAAGGGCGATTACTTCTCTAAATACACTGGGGTTGTGTAGTAAAGGTGAGGTTAGGGGAGTGGGGGGGTGGGAAGAGAGGTGCGGAGGGTTAGAGGAGGGAGTAGAAAAGCGAGAGGAGTTGAAGGAGAGAGGGTGATGCAAGCAAATGATAAGTCTGGAAACACTGGCTCACTGCAATACTACAGTCCCAATCCTACTGTACCAAGCCCACTACCAAGGGAGAGGTGGGGAGAAGGTGAAAGGGGGAAGGAGAGAGGGAGGAGGAGGAAGGAGAGAGGTGAACCGAGGCATAACAAGGGTGGAAACAGCGACTCACTTGACTGTGACAGTACCAAACCCACTATCTAGGGAGAAAGGAGGGAGGAGAGGGAAAGAAGGGGATCGAAAAGGGGGGAAGGCAGCGTGGAGACGGTGGAGGAGAGAAGAGAGGTGAGGGGGTGGGGGGAGAGGGGTGAGAGGGGTGAGAGGGGAGAGGGGTGAGCCAAGGGTGGAAATAGTGTCTCACTTTACTGAAGGCAAAAGAGAGAGGAGAGAGAGGGGTTTGAAAAGGTGGAGGTACAAACGAGGTGAAGAGATGTGAAATAGAGAGTTGAGGCAAGGGAAAGACTGGAAACAATAGAGGGCTTTCAGGTGATGTAACGTACCCACCCTGGCGGCCATATTGGAGGTATTCAGCTGTTGGGTAACAATGGCTATGAACAGTTGATTGTGTTTCTGTACATCGTAGCGGTCTCAACAGAATTCAATGAACTGCTGATGAATCGTTTTTTGTTTAGATAATGTCAGCTTGTTAGCTAGCTAACTATACCTACAATTTTACAATTTTGTTTAGCTAACAATCATTGTCTTCTTGTAAATTTGAACACTAGAGCTAGCGGAAGCTAGCCTTAGCAGTTGCTTGTTAAACACTGCTGTATTAACCTGCTGGCTAACAATTCAACAGAATTGAATAGACCTGGTTCATTTCTGTGCTGTTTTTGACTGGGAACTGGTCATTTCTTCACTGATCCAGCTGACTCATTTTTTGTTGTGCTTGTTAGCTAGCTAACAATACCCACTGAGCAAAAGACGTGATTTCAATGTCGCGTCTATGCTTTAGCTCTCATACAGCCCAGGATCATTACGGCTATGTATAGACCTATTTTAGACCAAGCAGTACAGTAAATACATTATTACAATGAATAAACATCTGTAAATACCAAAAATATGCACCAGAGAAGTCCTGTAGACTAGCCTACAAGATTATCTGAGCACAAGAAGTAATTTCAACATTGCGTCTACGCGTAGCTCTCATATAGTCCAGGATAATATTGTCTATGTATAGACATCTAATAAACTTTCACTTTTCAACCCCATTTAAACTTAATTTAGCCTAAACGGCTATGGCCATTTAGACGTGTTTTAAACGTCTAATCAACGTAAAATTGCTCAGTGGGTAGTATCTGGTCACCATCAGTCTTGTAGTTAGCACATCTGATTAGCACACTAGGGTTAGGGTTAGTATCTAGCAGCATTTAGCGTTAGTATGCTAACATTAACATCAGTGTGTTTGTTGGCTTGTTAGCTAGCTAACAGTTTGTTCAGGTTAACTGAGCTGACTCTTCTCAAGCTACAACTCTTCATGTTTTGGAGTAGAGACTAGGGCTTAAGACAGTTTACTGTGTCACAGTAACCTACATTTGGAAACAAATCCACCTTATCACACTATTCACTTTTACTGAGAACGTTACTGAATGGATCTACAGCCACACCACAACAAGCTGCATCAGCTAGCTCTCTGTTTCTAGCCTGGTTGTCATATATTTAGCCGTTTCGCACAGCCAATTCTCCAGTGGACTTTCACAGTGGCGCCAGCCCTGACTGCTAGATTTGTGATGCAACTGCAAAGTCTCTGAAGAGGAGGGAGGAGATGGAAACAGAAACAGAAAGGGGACAGAAAAGGAGGTGACAGCACAGAGGAGGTGGAGAGGAGAGGTGAGGAGACGAGGAGCGGGGTGGAAGAGAGAGTTTGCCAGGGCAAACTGAGGCTGGAAACACCGCCTCAGTTGACAGTAGCTAACCTGACCAAACACTTTGTGAAAAGGGTGGAGGGAACAGAGCAGGAAGGAGAGGGGGAAGGAGGCGATAGAAAAAGGAGGAGGAGAGGAGTGAGCATGGGGTGAGAGGAAGGTAAAGGAGAGGGCTGGGGCTAAAAGCAAGGTTGGAAAGGTTGGAAACAGTGGCTCACTTCACGGTGACAGTAGCAAATCTGACCAAACAGCTTGTCAAAGGAAAGAAAGGAACAGGAGAGGAGAGGAGAGGAGAGGAGAGGAGCGGAGGGGGGATGAGGAGAAAAAAAAGGAGGCGTCGGCGCAGACTAGTTGGAGGAGAGGAGCGGGGAGAAGGGTGAAACTGAGGCAAAGCGAGGCTGGAACCAGCGGCTTATTGGTCATTTCACTGGTTTCCATCCAACTGTCAAGTGAATTTTAAGTAAACTTTTGAAATGTCGCAAAAAACATAAAATGGGACTTAGATGTGTTTCCATCGGCTGGGGTGAAACGAATTAATAGGCTTCCTGAGCGTCGGGGGGAAAAAAACACACCCACAAGAAAAACTGATAGTTCCTGGGCAAACTGTTATTGTTCTTTAGTGTCTGCTAATGTTGGCCGTATTTCACGCTTTCATCCGCATCCAAAGACATACACTTGGCATTCTTTTAACACGCCAACTAATGGTCACACAACCAAGATGGAGACAGTGTGTGAGACATTTCTGGGTGGACAGACAGCATTTCAGGAAGTCCAAAGCTAATTTCCGACTGTTTTTCAGTGGGATTGAACCATTCGTCTGCCGATTACGCCAAGACTACATCATTATTTATTCGACAAATGCTTTTCCAACGCTATTTATCCGCTAATTTCTTTATCAACCAAAAAACCTTTCTGCGTCAAGCGACTGTAAAAGCGTTTTTGTGATACTGAGGAAATCAAAAATCAAAAATGACTTGCAGGAAAATCTCACCAAAGGCTTTCTTAAGGGAGAGAAAAGGGAATGGAAAGGAACGGCTCCGAAAGACCAAGATCAAATTCTGACATGATTAGTTATTTGTTTGGGCATCAAACGAGAAGACTGACGTGCGAGACGAGATGCCACTTTTCCCCGGAGGTTTGGGTCGGGGGTTTGGGTCAGGAGAACCGGGGTAAGGGTGAGGGGGGGGGGCGTGGGTGATGCGTGGGCTTGTGGGAACTCCCTAAAGAATAAAGGCTCAACTTAGAACCGAAAGAGCTTCTTCACAGTGATGTCATAGGAGACTGAACCTTTTACCTAGTCATAGGATTCCCATGATGTCACTTGCATTCCCTAGCAATATGGCGCTTTACAATACACACAGCTCATTGGCTGTGTTTGTCATTTGATTACAATTGTCTCTTATTTTCCTACCAAGATGGCCGTGTGATGATGTAACAGAATGAATAAAATAAAATAAAATAAAAGTAGGATTATATACATGCCGAATTGACCAGAACACATTACCGATTAGTAATAAAGTCTCAAATTATATTTTCCGATGTGTGTTTTTGCCGATTAGCGAGGCAAAGAAAAAAAGCCAGATTTTTTTAATAGACTTTGGTTTGGTAGGAGGGCTTTCAAACAAAAACAAAAACATCAGCCTTCCCAGTTCACTTTGTTTCACTCTCTACCATTCAGGAACCTCTGCTGATATTTACTGACTTGGCCCTCATTTCTGTTGATGACAAATCTAGACTGAATTGTCCGATATAAAGGAATATATTCAGAAAATATTCAGAAAATCAGAAATATTACACATTTAACCTTTAAGCTTTTATCCAAACCAGCTCACATTGAGTTGCGTTCAGTATCCCAAAGAACCTTAAAGCAGCAAGAAAAGAACCATGTCAAGAACTAGTTTTTCTGGGAGTAAAGAACGTAAAAAGGCTCTTCTAGGGCAGTGGTTCTCAACGTGGGGCCCGGGGACCACCAGGGGTCCTTGAGGGGGGTTTCAGAGGGTCCCCAGAAAATTGATGAATTGTTAAACTTCAGCATTATTTCATTTACAAGAAGTTAACACAATTAGAGAATGTAGAAGAATGACTGTTTTGATCATAGTTTCTCTGTTATCTCTCTACCTACAATACAGACAGTCATGGGATTCTGGATCAAATTATATCTAACAATAAAAATATTCTCAGATTTGGATCCGAGAGACAAAATCTCATCAAATGGGGGTCCGTGGCTTTAATGTGGACTAAATTAGGGGTTCTTGATATGAAAAAGGTTGAGAATCATTGGTCTATGGCATCACTGTGAAGAGCTTGAACCTTTATTTTTAAGGGTGAAGGTGGATGAACTGCAGTAGTTTAAAAAAATAAATAAATAAATAAAAAAAACGAAAGCTAAAGACAGACATTGCCGAAAGCTGACGTGATCGCTCGTTTCTCATTTTGAGCATCAGACAAAACAGGAGACCGATGGGAAGCGGGATAAGGGTTGGATGAGGGTGGGTGGGATGGGGGATGGGGGGGGGGGGGGGAGTGAGGAGGGCGAGGTCATTGCGTCACTCCGGTGTTCCTAGCGAAAAAACATCGGATCGCGGCCTTTCCCTGTGTCTATCCCCCCGTGGCGTTCCCGCGACGCGAATCCGCCGCGGATGAGTCACCGCGTCACGATGTTGGCCGACGGACAGGGCGAGAGAAGAGAGGAGGAGGACGGAGGGATGGAGGAGGATGGAGGGATGGAGGGATGCTGGCGAAAGGGCCAATCTGCAATTCGAACGGTGAAGTTTTTGTGTAAAAAAAAAAAGAGGAGAAATGGGTTGATTTTGTTGTTTTTTTCTCTGTTTTCTCCCTCCGTTTTACTCTCTCCTCTTCCCTTCTTCTCTCACTTTTTCCTCACCAACACATATACACACACATGCATTATACCTGAATGTATATACACGCACACACACACACACACACACACACTTCCTCGTACCTGCAGTTATCTTGAAAAAAGATTGAAAAGATTTTGTTGGTTGTTTCTCTGTTTTTTCTCTGTTTTCTCCCTCTATTTTTCCTGTACCTCTTTCTATTTCTTTTTTTCTCCTCTCTCTCCTCTTCCCTTCTCTCACTTTTTCCTCACCAAAACATACACACGTTATGCCCGAATGTACACACACACACACACACACACACACACTTCCTTGTACCTGCAGTTATCTTGAAAAAAGATTGAAAACATTTTGTTGGTTGTTTCTGTTTTCTCCCTCCGTTTTTCCTGTACCTCTTTCTATTTCTTTCTTTTCTCCTCTCTCTCCTTTTCCCTTCTTCTCTCACTTTTTCCTCACACACACACTTCCTCATACCTGCAGTTTATCTTGAAAAAAGAGGAGAAAAGGGTTGATTTCGTGGGTTATTTCTCTGTTTTTCTGTTTTCTCCTTCTCTCCTTTTTCCCTCTTTCTTTTTCTTTCTTTCTTCTCTCTCACCTTCTTCTTCCCTTCATCTCTCACTTTTCCCTCACCAACACACACACACACACACACACACTCCCTGGTACCTGCAGTGTGTCGAAGCCTTTCTCCAGGTAGGTGCCGCACTTGTTCCTCTCCCCGGTCGAGGCGTAGAACTTACTCCACCAGTCCATGAACTCTTCCTCCTGTTGGTCACACATCATCAGAGGTCAAAGGTCAGGCTGAAACTTTTTGTTTATGTTTTATGTTTTTCCTGATGCTGCTTTCTTGGTCCTCGATAAAGAGATGCTGGATCTAAACGGGGCTATAAAGCTTAAAAAGAAACATTAAGGCCGAGGCCAAAAAAATTGACTTTTCATACATTTGAATTTCTTGGGTTTTGATTCATTTATATTTGCAGCCCAAAAAAGCCAGGACATCACTTGTGTCATGAGCCATAATCTTGTGCTTTTAAATGTATTTGTGTATTTAAAACGTGTATAAGTACAATTTTACTCCACATTTTGTTAGCTCATACGCAAACAGGGCAAAGGTCATTTATCTGTCTTTTTTTTCCTCTTTTAAATTCCACATTTATGTTGTTTTCTTGATGTTTGCAAAGGATAAAATGGCTTTGAAACAAACCGCAAAGCTGAGAGACTCCATGTTTTTTTCATTTTTTTTTTCATGCATACTGCCACCGCAAAGCAAAGTGAAACGGAAAAATGACTTCAAAGTTCATCTCCTATCCCGCCAAAAGCTACTGCAAGCGGACTGTATATCCTTTTAGTGGGGTTATGATTTGAAGTGTGACCTTTGACCTTTAAAGCACACGCAAAGCACTGCATTTTACTGCCGGTTTTTGCAGAGCAGCGCGGAGCCCCCGGGGGTCAGAAACAGCCGCGTTTTTTTTCATGATTTTTTTTTTCCAATGATCGCATAGCAAACACGGAGTCCGCCAACTCACGTCAACACAAGTAAAAATTGCCTCTGGTGGCCCACAGCGGCGTTAAGGTCATATGGTATACGGGCGTTCTGAGGCAATGGAAACGGGCAAACATTGTCTGCAGCTGAGATGGGACCAGGCGAAGGGCGGACGAAATCAACACGGACATCAGAGGAACCGAGAAAAAAAAAAAAAATAAAAAAAAAAGGAGGACTGAAAAATGAAAACGATCCCCCTCTTTTTTCCCCATGCCGTCGCCTCTCTATTTTACGTAAATATTCTGCAGGAGGAGAAATATTTGCCACATTTATTGTGTTTTCCATTTGTTATATCCCCGTTAGAGACGGGGGGGGGGGGGGGGGGGACATATAACTCCCTCCCTTGCCACACAGACAGCAGCAGGCTGGTTCATGCCTGGACTGAATTATATTTAATGTATACACAGGTGTATTAACTGTTAAAATGAAAGGAGTTTTACAATACATGTCATACTGAAATGTCCAGTTTTTCTTATTTGTTGGTATTGTGTGTGTTTTTATTGTGTGTGCAAATCCATGCTACACTCCCTATGGGGAAAAATAAATTGAACTTGAGCTTGTCTGGGAACTGTGGCTTTGACCCTTGACCTCCTTATTGTCAACATTGCTTGTAATGGTGGAAATTTTGTGATTTCTCTACTGTTATGCTGATTGTAAGTCACTCTGGATAAGAGCATCAGCTAAAATGTAAACTTATAGTCTTTGGTGAGTTATTATTCTAAACAATGCTTCATATCCAATTCAAAACTAATGCAGAAAATGTCAGAAATTAACGGGAAAATTGACTAATTTTTAAAGCGGAATTATTGGAGATGTTTTTTTTTCCCCAGTAAACTAATAATAGACTATGTAACATTGCATCAAACACCATATCAAGTCATGTTTATTTCTATCTATCATCTATTTCCACTTGTTATATCTCCTATTAAACAAGTGGAGACTGGGGGGGAAAACATAAAACTCCTTCCTTGAGCAGCAGGCTGGTTCATGCCTGGACTGAATTATATTTCACCTTCATACAGGTGTATGAAGGTGATTTTCAATACATACCATATTGAAATGTCCAGCTTTCACGCTTCTTATTTGTTGGTGTTGTGTGTGTTTTTATGTTTCTGTGTGACTGAACTTGAACTTGTCTGGACACTGTGGCTTTGACCCTTGATCTCCTTTACTATTGGCTGCTTGTAATGGTGGAGATTTTGTGATTTTTCTACTGTTGTGCTCATTGTACATTGTCACTCTGGATAAGAGGATCAGCTAAAATGTAAAAGTATAGTCTTTGGTGAGTTATTCTCCTAAACCAGTGGTTCTCAACGTGGGGTCCGGGGACCACCAGGGGTCCTTGAGGGGGTCCCAGGGGGTCCCCAGCTAATTGATGAGTTGTTAAACTTCACCATTATTTTATTTACAAAACGTTAACACAATTAGAGAATGTAGAAGAATGACTGTTTTGATCATAGTTTCTCTGTTATCTCTCTACCTACAATACAGATAGTCATGGGATTCTGGACAAAATCATATCTAACAATAAAAATATTCTCAGATTTGGGTCAGAGAGAAAAAATCTCATCAAATGGGGGGTCTGTGGCTCTAATGTGGACTAGATTAGGGGTCTTTGATATGAAAAAGGTTGAGAATCACTGTTCTAACGCTTCATATCCAATTCAAAATTCATGCAGAAAATGTCAGAAATGAATCAGCATCAACAGGGAAAAGAACTAGTTTCTAAAGAGTAATTCTTGGAGATGCTTTTTTTATCCAGGAAACTAATAACAGACAATGTATTACCGTATTAAACACCATATACTGTATATTCATGTTTAACACACAAACTCTGTTGAATATCTGTCCAACATCAGCAGAATGACACAGAATTCACACTGATTATTACTACATGATGTGACCCATCTGTAAATATAAAAAGTAATCAGTAATCTGTAATCTATTACTTTCCCAAAGCCTAGAAAACACAGCTCCGAAACTTACCCACTGTAACATCTAGTGGCCGCGTAACAGTGAAAGAAAGTAGACAGAAATGAAGTTTAAATTTCATAATATAAGAGAGATTTAAGACTTTTTTTTTTTTTTTTACATAAATAAGTAGTAGTTTATCAAATACACACATACCATGCACACACACACACACACACACACAGAAACACATTAAAAAGGTGTGTAGTTCTTTTCAACACGTTTCTTTGTCCTCACACACGTTGTCATAACATAGAAAGAGTTTCACTCCAAAATGAAATATCCACCGTTTGAAAAATTATAAAAAATAAAACTCCTACTATTACAAAATCACTGCTGGCATGCAAGTAAAGCACATAATGGCTTTCTATTAAAGTTATGAGTCACCATGAGGCCGTGGCTCACAATGTAGTTCTGTTTGGGAGGATGAAATATCTCTGAGGCTTTTGAAATATTGACTGATGGCTTTCTCAGATTTGGACGTATATAAAACAAGAATGTTTCAAAATAGTTTTATATATAAAGTTTGAATGAAACCTGATGCATGATGTTATCAAGATTTGTTAAAAATCCATTTTTGAAGCAGCTTCATCTGTCAGATTTACTAAAAGTCAGTTCACATTGGCAACGTAGAGCAGATATTTTTATTATTTAAACACTGATTTTTGACTACTTTCTCATAGAAAACACTAGTGTGTGTGTGTGTGTGTGTGTGTGTGTGTGTGTGTGTTGACGACATCCCACTGCCCCTGACGCAACGAGGAAACAACGACTACAAAGACGGAGAATACCAGGGGACAGATCAAACTACCAGCCTGCCCCTTCACACACACACACACACACACACACACACACACACACACATTTGGGTCGGCCTGTCCCCGCCCTGCAACCTTCAACCCTCCGAGGAACACTAGAGCTTAAAACACACTCATGACGCATGCACCACTTTTTCCTTTGTGTGTGTGTGTGTGTGTGTGTGTGTGTGTGTGTGTGTGTGTATAGGCATAAATGTAGAACAAAAGTTCTCTTATGGCACAGGATTGGTGTGGAATCCCCTTTCTCCTACTTCCCACAGACTCTTGACACACACACACACACACACACACAAACAAACGCACACACATACACAAACACACACTCAAGACTCCCACACACACACACACACACACACACACACACACAGAGAGAGGGAAAAACTATGGAATTCCTCATTTTTCCATAGTGGCAGCATGGCATGGAAAAGGGCAGCACGTGTCGTATAACTAGGACATGAAGCGGCTGGCCAACACACACACACACACACACACACACACACACACACCCACACACACGCACACACACACGCTCTGTCTCTGAGGCGTGAAGTGTCTGGTGTGTGTTAATGTGCCCTCTGTGTGCAGCCGGTGCCAGGCATTGATGAGAGGGGCGCCAGAAAGTGAGTGTGTGTGTGTGTGTGTGGACGAGTCTGCCTATGTGTGTGTGTGTGTGTGTGTGTGTGTGTGTGTGTGTGTGAGAGGGTGTGTTCGCTGGTCCATGACTCCTGATTCAGACAGATTAAGGCCGTCAGCGCAGCTTTCCAGACCGCGACACGTACACAGATATACACACACAGGCAGGCGATCGCACACACACACACACACACACCTACACACACACACACACACACACACACACAGCGGTCGGCTCAGGGTGTCGGTGTGGTTTGCAGTCTATCATTACACCCTGCAGGGAACGCCAGGCTAACCAAACCAGACTGGCACTGCCCAGAGAGACACACATTTACATGAAGAGCAGGAGAGACGGAGGGGGAAAACTGTCTGTTCTGGGGGTCAGAGGTCAAGGGTCAGCTGGCGGGGGGGGGGTTCAGTGTGTTGCTCAAGGACACTTCAGCAGGGCGGACGATGGAAGAATGTGGAATAAAACTTGTATTGTGTGTATTTGTTATTCTTTCCACTTTGGTTTCGAGGCAGTCAACCCAACTTAAAGTAATAATCTGTGACATTCTCATCTACTTTCTATCACTGATTCCTCTAACACCACAGTGATCCAGCCTATATCCAGTCGATGAAATCTTTTCCATTGGTTTCCTTGGTTTGTTTGTAATAAACAGTAGAAGAAGAACTGGGTAGTTAACATGAGCAGTGATAGCCACCATGGCTGAACAGACAAAGAAAAGAGAAACTCAAACTGCAGCAACAGAGAATCTAAGCTCCGCCCACACTGTTTGATTGACATCTGTGGGAAGAGCAGAGCAGAAACACCACAGTGAGGCTGAGACTAAATTTTTAAAAATCTCGCAGATTACACTTTAAAGATCCAATAAGTAACATTTTAATGAAAAATATTACCTTACTTTAAGTAACTAAGTAACTAAGTAAGTAATGTGTTTGGGATGAAGAAGAGAAAATCCGCCTATCAGCGCTGAATGAAACTTCCTGGTTTTGACCATGTGAGCCAATTTGGCGGGAAAAGTCAGGAAGTGATGCGTAGGAAAACAAGGAAAAGAATTACGCCAAAATTGTAGTAAGCTAGCTATTCTGACATTCTGTTTGCAGCCTCAGTATCATTTTATGACCAGAAATTCTCCAACTTATTCATTGATATGTTGTTACTCCCAGACTGTGTACAAAGGTTTTTTAATGCAGGAGTGCAAATATGATTTGAGAGATGTTTGTAAGTTTACCGTACAAAAAGCTAAAAAAAAAAAGGGATTAAAAGGAGATGTATTTCTATTGTTGGCGTTAAATTATGGAACAATGCTAATATAAATTTAAGAATGTGTAACTCGCTTTTGGTTTTCAAAAGAATGGTTTATAAAGCTATTTTTGAGGGTTACAAGTGTGAATGATTTTTTTATTTTATTTTTTTTTATTTCTGGAGGGTAGCTTAAATTGATAAGAATATAGGATAGGCATATATAAGCATTTTGCTTCTGCCTGTGCCTTTTCAGTCACTATTTAATACATAGATTGTTGATCTTGTTTATACTGTCTAGACTGTTTATAGGCTACTTATTGTATATTAGATTGTATAGTGTATATACTGTTTATTCTTATTGTATTGTGTGTAATGACTGAATAAAATACTACTACTAAATACTACTACTATATTGTCGTTTATGTGTTTTTTTGTATATCTCGTTTTCTATGTAAAGCATCTTCGAGTATTTAGAAAAGTGCCAAACAAATACAAGAATTTGAAGACGTTTCCCCTTTGTTTCTCTGACTCTTCTGCAGATCGACATCACTGAAGCTGCCAGGAGGGTTTATGGGAAAAAAATGCACAATGTCAATGCACTGCAGCATTATTGGTGCAAATTAACTGCAGTAGGCAGAGGCATAGCGCACTAAACATTTTTGAGGGGCCACAAATTCATACAAAAATATACCAGAAATTGAAAAAACTACATATGAAAAGTGACTTCAAACACCAACTATAGCGTCTAGAAGGACGCGGTTTGATCGTCATGCTAGGCCGGACGCCGCAGATGAAACGTGACACAAAATGTTCTCTTTTCTACCGGAGAGACGTCAGCTCTCGCGTCTCTCTCCACGCGGGGGTCTGTGCCTCCTGACAGCCGGCTCTTCTTAAACTCTTCCAACATGGAAACTGAATCTCACTGATCCGCCTCGCTGGACGCCGGCCCGCTGAAGACCGAAGACACGGCAGTGATCTGGGACTCATCAGCCCCCCCCACGCCCCCGTGACCCATTTTTTTTTTTTTTTTTCGGTTGCGACCCGGAGGAGGGTAGAAGTAGAAGGGATTTATGGCATGTGAGAGAAGTGAGTTTTCTGCTTCTATGAGATATTAGCTCTTTCTTTTCCTCTCTTTCCTTCTCTCTCCCCTTTAATTCCCCCCTTGCTTTCCCTGTCTCTCCCTCCCTCCTCTCTCTCTTTCTCATCCCTCCCTCCCTCCCTCCCTCCCTCCCTCTCTCGGTCTCTAGTTGTGGTATAGAGGATCTATAGCAGCTCTGTTGACTTTGGCCCGGGCCAGACAGAAAACCCGAGCCTTTAATTTGACTGGTTTCAATATCTGACCCTTAATAAAACAAATATCTTTTGCTCGGAGAGAGAGAGAGAAATCAGCCCCAATTACCGTCTAGCGGGGAGGGGAGAGAGCTCTACTGAGTGTGTGTTAGATGCATATACCATTTTGTATGTGTGTGTGTGTGTGTACATGCATTTGTGCGTCCACAGTCTGGTCCAGGTCAAGCTGAGACTACCGATTGACCTGGCTTGGATAAATAAAATGGAAGAATGTAATGAGGAGAGCAGTCTCTTATTCAAATGAGGGATCGGGTTTCCCCTGCAGCTCCCAGTCAAACCGCACAGCTCACTGCACTTCACTCTGACTCCTTCAGCTAAATGCATTCTTCATGAGTCTGGATCCAGAAGTAAAAAAGTTTCTTCTTTCTGTCCCGGGTGAATTTCTTTCTTAAACTTTATCAATATAAGAGGAGTTTCATTCTAAAATAGAGATATCCACTATTTAAAAAACTGACACCTACTCTGACAAAGTGATCTCTGCCTTGCAAGTAAAGCACATTATTACTGTTAAAGTCAGGAGTCATTTTAAAGGAATAGACCATGTTTTTGGGTGGATTAATCATTTGGTCAGCTTACCCGTTCAGTAATGACATCATAGATACCAAAATCATCCATGTGTCCCTGGTTGATCTTTCACTCTGGTGCTCCATGCTAACACTTTAGCATCCACAATGTTCAGCTATAGCAGGCTAGCATTATCCAAAGTAAAAAGACTGACTTTTTAGTAATAAAAGTTGTTAGAGAGGTAGATTCATATATTTTGAAAACAAAATATAATTAACTCAATATGGCTGATGTAACCAGGTTTATTTTTGGAACTATTTCAGGTGAGCAGCCATGTATTCATATGATTTTTAGCGGTACACAGCCTCCCATCACCACCACATTCACTTCCCATGGAAACAACAAACATATTTTATATAAATTTTACCAATCTCCCAGACAAAACTGCCCGACTTACCCACATATCATGGGTAAGTCGGGTAGTTTTGTCTGGGAGATTGGCAAGATTGAAGATGTAGCTTAAGAGCTGCTACAGGTTTTCAGTTTCTCACTTTTACGATAATGCTAGTCGCCTACTGTCACTCAACACAGTGTGTGCTAAAGTGTTAGCATGAAGCACCAGACTCTCATCACTTAACAGGTCAGTTGACCAATAGGCCAATCTGCCAAAAGCTTGGTGTTCCTTTAAGACCTTTCCTCACGACATAGGTCTGTTTTTGAGAATATAATCATATGTGCTTTTGAAATCTTGACTGATGAATTTCAGGTTGTACATTTTTCCAAACCTTTCCTTTGTAGCAGATGTAATGAAACCCGTCAACCGTGACATGAATGTATTAAATGTGATGTTACTCAGGTGAGGAGACAATCAGAGTTTATATTAATGATTTAAGAAATCTACACTGTTTGTTGCCAATGTGAACAGATCTGTTTCCAGTATCAACTAGAACCTCTTACTAATATTAACACATGAAAATGGTAATATTGAGAATAAAGTGGAACACAGGAACGAGCGAGGAAGACAGGAGGCAAGATTTGTAGCATGGAGGGATGTAACAGAGGATTTAAAAAGGAGAAATGTGGAATTTTGATGTTCTGTGTGACACTTTGGTTAAAAACAAGTGTTTCAGTATGAATGAACAAAATGAGGGATGAGTTAAAAGATGAGTTTGTTACCTACATGAAGGCTGGAACGAGAGGCTGAAAGGTTAATGATAGCTGAACTGGTTCCATCTGCAAACTACAACACACACCCACACACACACAAAGACACACACACACACACACTTTCAGGTTAGCTGGTTAGCGTTAGCCACGACAAACACATTTGCATGAAAACACGTTAAACAACTGTAAAATGTTGCATACAAAGACAGACAAACATATTAGTCGATACATAATCAATAAAAAAGACTTATCAGTGTTAGAAATTCATACAAATACACGCTATATTCTTAAAACACAGACGCACTAACATGAATACACGTTACATATTAGCATGACCAGACAAATTAGTGACTCAAACACACAAAAACATCATCAACACCGTCCAAAAAAAATGTTTGGCGGTGTAAAACCAATTTTAGCGTGAAGTCCTCGATTTACTCAAATATTATCTTCTCTCTCTCTCTGGGAGGTTTCTGTTGCCGGAGGTGAAGACAGCGGCGTTCCGGTTAGCGCTGATCGGACGCGACAGAGCCGAGATCAGAGAGAGACTAAGTGTTTACATGAGGTCACCGAGCAGAGGGAGCGGAGGATGATGGGTAATGAGAG
>NW_027282336.1:35000-70000 GCF_046629955.1 Centroberyx affinis | reverse complement strand
ACTGGCGAGAGGAAATGACATGTTTTATATTGTGGTGTACTACTCCGAGCGGGTTGGCCGGATCCACCTCAAATGTGGTCAGAAAAGCCGTAGGACCTTGATGACGCTTCGTGATGAAGATCGGGAGCGTTCGTCGCACGGCGTTGCCATGGCGGCGCGGCGAATTTCGATGCTTCGCCGTGACACAGGAAGCTGCGTTAACTTGAGTTTACGTCGTCCGATCGGCACCCGATTTCACATGCTGGTCCAGAGTCCAGGCCTGAGGACATCTACAGGCCGATTGGGAGTCACAGGCATTGCGCCACCTACTGGCGACACCAAACAGGAAGTGGGTTGTAACGCGACTCTACGTGGTCAAATCTGGCCCAAACTTCACATGTCGGATGAGAGTCCCGGCCTGAACGCGTCTACGTGCCGATATTCGGTTATAGCCATAGCGCCGCCTACTGGCGACAGGAAGTTGTGTGAACTTGAGCGTACGTTGTCCGATCTGCACCGGATTTCACATGAGGGACGAGAGTCCAAGCCTGAGGACATCTACATGTCCCGCGGCTGCAACACACCCCGACTTGCACACAGAGGCGAGGGCCCGCTCATCACTGCTTGCAGTTTTAATTAGGGCCCGAGCACGACTTCGTGCGAAGCCCTATTGAAATTGAAGGAATTATTATTATTAGGGCCCGAGCACGACTTCGTGCGAAGCCCTATTGAAATTGAAGGAATTATTATTATTATTATTATTAGGGCCCGAGCACGACTTCGTGCGAAGCCCTATTGAAACTGAAGGAATTATTATTATTTTTCTTACTTGGACAAAAAAATCGGACTTTTGAGGGCCTAAACGTGCTCAAAAAGTTGCGAAACTTTGCACGCGCATCAGAAGTGGCGAAAAATTATATATTTTATGGGTCTCGCGCATGGGTGTGGCAAAATGGCTCGATAGCGCCCCCTACAAAATTTCAAAAAAATACTCACGGCCGTACGTTTCCCCTAGACGTACGAAACTTGGTAGGCACGTGTATCCTGTCCAGACTTAAAAAAAAGTCCGTAGGTACCATGCGCCTAAACCTGACAGGAAGTCGGCCATTTTGAATTGATTGCGACATTTTTGGGTGATTTTGGGCGTTTGCGGTGGTCGTACTTTAACGAACTCGTCCTAGGCGGTTGATCGGATCCGCGTCAAACTTGGTCAGCGTGTATAAAAGACCTCGACGATGCAAAGTTGTGCGAACTGTGAGTTTTCGTCACAGGGCGTGGGCGTGGCGTGGCGTCGAATTTCCGTGTTTCGCCACGAAACAGGAAGTGGCTTGTAACTGGCCTGTACATGGTCAAATCTGGACCAAACTTCACATGTTGGATGAGAGTCGCGGCCTGAACACATCTACGTGCCGATATTCGGTTATAGTCATAGCGCCACCTACTGGCGACAGGAAGCTGTGTGAATTTGCAGGGGTCGTACTCTAACGAACTCCTCCTAGGCGGTTGATCGGATCCACGTCAAACTTGGTCAGCGTGTATAAAAGACCTCGACGATGCAAAGTTGTGCGAACTGTGAGTTTTCATCACACGGCGTGGGCGTGGCGTGGCGTCGAATTTCGGTGTTTCGCCATGAAACAGGAAGCTGCGTTAACTTGAGTTTACGTCGTCCGATCAGCACCAGATTTCACATGCTGGTCCAGAGTCCAGGCCTGAGGACATCTACAGGCCGATTAGGAGTAATAGGCATTGCGCCACCTACTGGCGACACGAAACAGGAAGTGGGTTGTAACGCGACTGTACGAGGTCAAATCAGGCCCAAACTTCACACGTTTGATAACGGTCCAGGCCTGAACACGTCTACGTGCCGATATTCGGTTATAGCCATAGCGCCGCCTACTGGCGACAGGAAGTTGTGTGAACTTGAGCGTACGTTGTCCGATCTGCACCGGATTTCACATGAGGGACGAGAGTCCAGGCCTGAGGACATCTACATGTCCCGTGGCTGCAACACGCCCCGACTTGCACACAGAGGCGAGGGCCCGCTCATCACTGCTTGCAGTTTTAATTATTATTATTATTATTATTCCGCGTGTTTGATTGCATTTTTGAGGGGCTAAAGGTGCTCGAAAACGGACCAAACTTTGCACACGCGTCAGAACTGGTGAAAAATTATATATTTTATGGGTCTCGCGCATGGGTGTGGCAAAATGGCTCGATAGCGCCCCCTACAAATTTCAAAAAAATACTCACGGCCGTACGTTTGTCCTAGACGTACGAAACTTGGTAGGCACGTGTATCGTGTCCAGACTTAAAAAAAAGTCCGTAGGTACCATGCACCTAAACCCGACAGGAAGTCCGCCATTTTGAATTGAGTGCGACATTTTGGGGCGATTTTGGCCGTTTGCAGGGGTCGTACTTTAACGAACTCGTCCTAGGCGAATGATCGGATCCGCGTCAAACTCGGTCAGCGTGTATAAAAGACCTGGACGATGAAAAGTTATCAAAAGCTTGAGTTTTCGTCACACGGCGTGGCCGTGGCGTGGCGTCGAATTTCCGTGTTTCGCCACGAAACAGGAAGTGGGTTGTAACACCACTGTACATGGTCACATCTGGCCGAAACTTCACACGTTACATGAGAGTCCCGGCCTGAACACGTCTACGTGCCGATATTCGGTTATAGTCATAGCGCCACCTACTGGCTAGAGGAAATGACATGTTTTATACTGGGGTGTGCTACTACTAGCGGGTTGACCAGATCCACCTCAAATGTGGTCAGAAAAGCCGTAGGACCTTGATGACGCTTCGTGATGAAGATCAGGAGCTTTCGTCGCACGGCGTTGCCATGGCGGCGCGGCGAATTACGATGCTTCGCCGTGAAACAGGAAGCTGCGTTAACTTGAGTTTACGTCGTCCGATCGGCACCGGATTTCACATGCTGGTCCAGAGTCCAGGCCTGAGGACATCTACAGGCCGATTGGGAGTCATAGGCATTGCGCCACCTACTGGCGACACCAAACAGGAAGTGGGTTGTAACGCAACTCTACGTGGTCAAATCTGGCCCAAACTTCACATGTCGGATGAGAGTCCCGGCCTGAACGCGTCTACGTGCCGATATTCGGTTATAGCCATAGCGCCGCCTACTGGCGACAGGAAGATGTGTGAACTTGAGCGTACGTTGTCCGATCTGCAGCGGATTTCACATGAGGGACAAGAGTCCAGGCCTGAGGACATCTACATGTCCCGCGGCTGCGACACACCCCGACTTGCACACGGAGGCGAGGGCCCGCTCATCACTGCTTGCAGTTTTAATTAGGGCCCGAGCACGACATCGTGCGAAGCCCTATTGAAACTGAAGGAATTATTATTATTATTAGGGCCCGAGCACGACTTCGTGCGAAGCCCTATTGAAACTGAAGGAATTATTATTATTATTATTATTAGGGCCCGAGCACGACTTCGTGCGAAGCCCTATTGAAACTGAAGGAATTATTATTATTATTCTTTTTTTTAGTCGCTAATGAAAATCGGACTTTTGAGGGGCTAAACGTGCTCGAAAAGTTGCGAAACTTTGCACACGCGTCAGAAGTGGTGAAAAATTTTATATTTTATGGGTCTCGCGCATGGGTGTGGCAAAATGGCTCGATAGCGCCCCCTACAAATTTAAAAAAAATACTCACGGCCGTACGTTTGTCCTAGACCTACGAAACTTGGTAGGCACGTGTATCGTGTCCAGACTTAAAAAAAAGTCTGTAGGTACCATGCGCCTAAACCCGACAGGAAGTCCGCCATTTTGAATTGATTGCGACATTTTGGGGCGTTTTTGCCCGTTTGCAGGGGTCGTACTTTAACGAACTCGTCCTAGGCGAATGATCGGATCCGCGTCAAACTCGGTCAGCGTGTATAAAAGACCTCGACGATGCAAAGTTGTGCGAACTGTGAGTTTTCGTCACACGGCGTGGGCGTGGCGTGGCGCCGAATTTCCGTGTTTCGCCACGAAACAGGAAGTGGCTTGTAACTGGCCAGTACATGGTCACATCTGGCCCAAACTTCACATGCTGCATGAGAGTCCCGGCCTGAACACATCTACGTGCCGATATTCGGTTATAGTCATAGCGCCACCTACTGGCGACAGGAAACGACATGTTTTATACTGTGGTGTGCTACTACTAGCGGGTTGACCAGATCCACCTCAAATGTGGTCAGAAAAGCCGTAGGACCTTGATGACGCTTCGTGATGAAGATCGGGAGCGTTAGTCGCACGGCGTTGCCATGGCGGCGCGGCCAATTTCGATGCTTCGCCGTGAAACAGGAAGCTGCGTTAACTTGAGTTTACGTCGTCCGATCGGCACCGGATTTCGCATGCTGGTCCAGAGTCCAGGCCTGAGGACATCTACAGGCCGATTGGGAGTCATTGGCATTGCGCCACCTACTGGCGACACCAAACAGGAAGTGGGTCGTAACGCGACTCTACGTGGTAAAATCTGGCCCAAACTTCACATGTCGGATGAGAGTCCCGGCCTGAACGCGTCTACGTGCCGATATTCGGTTATAGCCATAGCGCCGCCTACTGGCGACAGGAAGTTGTGTGAACTTGAGCGTACGTTGTCCGATCTGCACCGGATTTCACATGAGGGACGAGAGTCCAGGCCTGAGGACGTCTACATGTCCCGCGGCTGCAACACGCCCCGACTTGCACACGGAGGCGAGGGCCCGCTCATCACTGCTTGCAGTTTTAATTATTATTATTATCTTTATTCTGACTCTTAAATCGCATTTTTGAGGGGCTAAAAGTGCTCGAAAACGGACCAAACTTTGCACACCAGTCAGAAGTGGCGAAAAATTTGACATTTTATGGGTCTTGGACATGGGCGTGGCAAAATGGCTCGATAGCGCCCCCTACAAAATTTCAAAACAAAAGCCCCCACCTTTCTGTTTCACCTAGACGTACGAAACTTGGTATGCACATGTATCATGTCCAGACTTAAAAAAAAGCCTCTTGGTGCCCTGGCCTAAACCCGACAGGAAGTCCGCCATTTTGAATTGAGTGCCACATTTTGGGGCGTTTTTGGCCGTTTGCAGGGGTCGTACTTTAACGAACTCGTCCTAGGCGAATGATCGGATCCGCGTCAAACTCGGTCAGCGTGTATAAAAGAGTTGGACGATGAAAAGTTATCAAAAGCTTGAGTTTTCGTCACACGGCGTGGGCGTGGTGAGGCGGCGAATTTCCACGTTTCGCCACGAAACAGGAAGTGGCTTATAACTGGCCTGTACATGGTCATATCTGGACCAAACTTCACACGCTGCATGAGAGTCCCGGCCTGAACAAATCTACGTGCCGATATTCGGTCATAGTCATAGCGCCACCTACTGGCGACAGGAAATGACATGTTTTATACTGTGGTGTACTACTCCCAGCAGGTTGGCCAGATCCACCTCAAATGTGGTCAGAAAAGCCATAGGACCTTGATGACGCTTCGTGGTGAAGATCGGGAGCATTCGTCGAACGGCGTTGCCATGGCGGCGCGGCGAATTTCGATGTTTCGCCTAGAAACAGGAAGCTGCGTTAACTTGAGTTTACGTCGTCCGATCGGCACCGGATTTCACATGCTGGTCCAGAGTCCAGGCCTGAGGACATCTACAGGCCGATTGGGAGTCATAGGCATTGCGCCACCTACTGGCGACACCAAACAGGAAGTGGGTTGTAACGCGACTCTAAGTGGTCACATCTGGCCCAAACTTCACACGTTTGACTAGAGTCCAGGCCTGAGGACATCTACCTGCCGATATTCGGTTATAGTCATAGCGCCACCTACTGGCGACAGGAAGTTGTGTGATCTTGAGCGAACATTGTCCCATCTGCCCCAGATTTCACATGAGGGACAAGAGTCCAGGCCTGAGGACATCTACATGTCCCGCGGCTGCAACACACCCCGACTTGCACACAGAGGCGAGGGCCCGCTCATCACTGCTTGCAGTTTTAATTATTATTATTATCTTTATTCTGACTCTTAAATCGCATTTTTGAGGGGCTAAAAGTGCTCGAAAACGGACCAAACTTTGCACACCAGTCAGAAGTGGCGAAAAATTTGATATTTTATGGGTCTCGGACATGGGCGTGGCAAAATGGCTCGATAGCGCCCCCTACAAAATTTCAAAACAAAAGCCCCCACCTTTCTGTTTCACCTACACGTACGAAACTTGGTATGCACATGTATCATGTCCAGACTTAAAAAAAAGCCTCTTGGTGCCCTGGCCTAAACCCGACAGGAAGTCGGCCATTTTGAATTGATTGCGACATTTTGGGGCGTTTTTGGCCGTTTGCAGGGGTCGTACTTTAACGAACTTGTCCTGGGCAAATGATCGGATCCACGTCAAACTCGGTCAGCGTGTATAAAAGACCTGGACGATGAAAAGTTATCAAAAGCTTGAGTTTTCGTCACACGGCGTGGCCGTGGTGAGGCGGCGAATTTCCACGTTTCGCCACGAAACAGGAAGTGGCTTGTAACTGGCCTGTACATGGTCAAATCTGGACCAAACTTCACACGTTGGATGAGAGTCCCGGCCTGAACGCGTCTACGTGCCGATATTCGGTTATAGTCATAGCGCCACCTACTGGCGAGAGGAAATGACATGTTTTATACTGGGGTGTGCTACTACTAGCGGGTTGACCAGATCCACCTCAAATGTGGTCAGAAAAGCCGTAGGACCTTGATGACGCTCCGTGATGAAGATCGGGAGCGTTCGTCGCACGGCGTTGCCATGGCGGCGCGGCGAATTTCGATGCTTCGCCGTGAAACAGGAAGCTGCGTTAACTTGAGTTTACGTCGTCCGATCGGCACCGGATTTCGCATGCTGGTCCAGAGTCCAGGCCTGAGGACATCTACAGGCCGATTGGGAGTCATAGGCATTGCGCCACCTACTGGCGACACCAAACAGGAAGTGGGTTGTAACGCGACTCTACGTGGTCAAATCTGGCCCAAACTTCACATGTCGGATGAGAGTCCCGGCCTGAACGCGTCTACGTGCCGATATTCGGTTATAGTCATAGCGCCACCTACTGGCGAGAGGAAATGACATGTTTTATACTGGGGTGTGCTACTACTAGCGGGTTGACCAGATCCACCTCAAATGTGGTCAGAAAAGCCGTAGGACCTTGATGACGCTCCGTGATGAAGATCGGGAGCGTTCGTCGCACGGCGTTGCCATGGCGGCGCGGCGAATTTCGATGCTTCGCCGTGAAACAGGAAGCTGCGTTAACTTGAGTTTACGTCGTCCGATCGGCACCGGATTTCGCATGCTGGTCCAGAGTCCAGGCCTGAGGACATCTACAGGCCGATTGGGAGTCATAGGCATTGCGCCACCTACTGGCGACACCAAACAGGAAGTGGGTTGTCACGCGACTCTACGTGGTCAAATCTGGCCCAAACTTCACATGTCGGATGAGAGTCCCGGCCTGAACGCGTCTACGTGCCGATATTCGGTTATAGCCATAGCGCCGCCTACTGGCGACAGGAAGTTGTGTGAACTTGAGCGTACGTTGTCCGATCTGCACCGGATTTCACATGAGGGACGAGAGTCCAGGCCTGAGGACGTCTACATGTCCCGCGGCTGCGACACACCCCGACTTGCACACGGAGGCGAGGGCCCGCTCATCACTGCTTGTTATTATTAGGGCCCGAGCACGACTTCGTGCGAAGCCCTATTGAAACTGAAGGAATTATTATTATTATTATTATTATTATTATTATTATTATTCGCCGGACAAAAAAATCGGACTTTTGAGGGCCTAAACGTGCTCGGAAAGTTGCGAAACTTTGCACACGCGTCAGAAGTGGCGAAAAATTTGATATTTTATGGGTCTCGCGCATGGGTGTGGCAAAATGGCTCGATAGCGCCCCCTACAAACGATACCTCGCCGTACGTTTCCCCTAGACATACGAAATTTGGTAGGCACGTGTATCATGTCCAGACTTAAAAAAAAGTCTATTGGTACCATGCGCCTAAACCCAACAGGAAGTCGGCCATTTTGACATTTTTGGACGTTTTTTGCCGTTTGCAGGGGTCTTACTTTAACGAACTCGTCCTAGGCGAATGATCGGATCAGCGTCAAACTCGGTCAGCGTGTATAAAACAGCTGGACGATGAAAAGTTATCAAAAGCTTGAGTTTTCGTCACACGGCGTGGGCGTGGTGAGGCGGCGAATTTCCACGTTTCGCCACGAAACAGGAAGTGGCTTGTAAGTGGCCTGTACATGGTCACATCTGGACCAAACTTCACACGCTGCATGAGAGTCCCGGCCTGAACACTTCTACGTGCCGATATTCTGTCATAGTCATAGCGCCACCTACTGGCGACGGGAAATGACATGTTTTATACTGGGGTGTGCTACTACTAGCGGGTTGACCAGATCCACCTCAAATGTGGTCAGAAAAGCCGTAGGACCTTGATGACGCTTCGTGGTGAAGATCGGGAGCGTTCGGTGAACGGCGTTGCCATGGCGGCGCGGCGAATTTCGATGTTTCGCCTACAAACAGGAAGCTGCGTTAACTTGAGTTTACGTCGTCCGATCAGCACCGGATTTCACATGCTGGTCCAGAGTCCAGGCCTGAGGACATCTACAGGCCGAATAGGAGTCATAGGCATTGCGCCACCTACTGGTGACACCAAACAGGAAGTGGGTTGTAACGCGACTCTACGTGGTCAAATCTAGCCCAAACTTCACATGTCGGATGAGAGTCCCGGCCTAAACGCGTCTACGTGCCGATATTCGGTTATAGCCATAGCGCCGCCTACTGGCGACAGGAAGTTGTGTGAACTTGAGCGTACTTTGTCCGATATGCACCGGATTTCACATGAGGGACGAGAGTCCAGGCCTGAGGACGTCTACATGTCCCGCGGCTGCAACACGCCCCGACTTGTTATTATTATTTTTCTTACACGGACAAAAAAATCGGACTTTTGAGGGCCTAAACGTGCTAGGAAAGTTGCGAAACTTTGCACACGCGTCAGAACTGGTGAAAAATTATATATTTTATGGGTCTCGCGCATGGGTGTGGCAAAATGGCTCGATAGCGCCCCCTACAAAATTTCAAAAAAATACTCACGGCCGTACGTTTCCCCTAGAAGTACGAAACTTGGTAGGCACGTGTATCGTGTCCAGACTTAAAAAAAAGTCCGTAGGTACCATGCGCCTAAACCCGACAGGAAGTCCGCCATTTTGAATTGAGTGCGACATTTTGGGGCGTTTTTGGCCGTTTGCAGGGGTCGTACTTTAACGAACTCGTCCTAGGCGAATGATCGGATCCGCGTCAAACTTGGTCAGCGTGTATAAAAGACCTGGACGATGAAAAGTTATCAAAAGCTTGAGTTTTCGTCACACGGCGTGGGCGTGGTGAGGTGACGAATTTCCACGTTTCGCCACGAAACAGGAAGTGGCTTGTAAGTGGCCTGTACATGGTCACATCTGGCCCAAACTTCACACGCTGCATGAGAGTCCCGGCCTGAACACGTCTACGTGCCGATATTCGGTTATAGTCATAGCGCCACCTACTGGCGACGGGAAAAGACATGTTTGATACTGGGGTGTGCTACTACTAGCGGGTTGACCAGATCCACCTAAAATGTGGTCAGAAAAGCCGTAGGACCTTGATGACGCTTCGTGGTGAAGATCGGGAGCGTTCGTCGAACGGCGTTGCCATGGCGGCGCGGCGAATTTCAATGTTTCGCCTAGAAACAGGAAGCTGCGTTAACTTGAGTTTACGTCGTCCGATCGGCACCCGATTTCACATGCTGGTCCAGAGTCCAGGCCTGAGGACATCTACAGGCCGATTGGGAGTCATAGGCATTGCGCCACCTACTGGCGACACCAAACAGGAAGTGGGTTGTAACGCGACTCTACGTGGTCAAATCTGGTCCAAACTTCACATGTCGGATGAGAGTCCCGGCCTGAACGCGTCTACGTGCCGATATTCGGTTATAGCCATAGCGCCGCCTACTGGCAACGGGAAGTTGTGTGAACTTGAGCGTACGTTGTCAGATCTGCACCGGATTTCACATGAGGGACGAGAGTCCAGGCCTGAGGACGTCTACATGTCCCGCGGCTGCAACACACCCCGACTTGCACACAGAGGCGAGGGCCCGCTCATCACTGCTTGCAGTTTTAATTATTATTATTTTTCTCCTTCGCTAAAAAAAATCGGACTTTTGAGGGCCTAAACGTGCTCGGAAAGTTGCGCAACTTTGCACACGCACCAGAAGTGGCGAAAAATTTGATATTTTATGGGTCTCGCGCATGGGTGTGGCAAAATGGCTCGATAGCGCCCCCTACAAAATTTCAAAAAAATACTCACGGCCGTACGTTTCCCCTAGACGTACAAAACTTGGTAGGCACGTGTATCGTGTCCAGACTTAAAAAAAAGTCCATAGGTACCATGCGCCTAAACCCGACAGGAAGTCCGCCATTTTGAATTGAGTGCGACATTTTGGGGCGTTTTTGGCCGTTTGCAGGGGTCGTACTTTAACGAACTCGTCCTAGGCGAATGATCGGATCCGCGTCAAACTCGGTCAGCGTGTATAAAAGAGCTGGCCGATGAAAAGTTATCAAAAGCTTGAGTTTTCGTCACACGGCGTGGGCGTGGTGAGGCGGCGAATTTCCACGTTTCGCCACGAAACAGGAAGTGGCTTATAACTGGCCTGTACATGGTCACATCTGGACCAAACTTCACACGCTGCATGAGAGTCCCGGCCTGAACACATCTACGTGCCGATATTCGGTTATAGTCATAGCGCCACCTACTGGCGAGAGGAAATGACATGTTTTATACTGGGGTGTGCTACTACTAGCGGGTTGACCAGATCCACCTCAAATGTGGTCAGAAAAGCCGTAGGACCTTGATGACGCTTCGTGATGAAGATCGGGAGCGTTCGTCGCACGCCGTTGCCATGGCGGCGCGGCGAATTTCGATGCTTCGCCGTGACACAGGAAGCTGCGTTAACTTGAGTGTACGTCGTCCGATCGGCACCGGATTTCACATGCTGGTCCAGAGTCCAGGCCTGAGGACATCTACAGGCCGATTGGGAGTCATAGGCATTGCGCCACCTACTGGCGACACCAAACAGGAAGTGGGTTGTAACGCGACTCTACGTGGTCAAATCTGGCCCAAACTTCACATGTCGGATGACAGTCCCGGCCTGAACGCGTCTACGTGCCGATATTCGGTTATAGTCATAGCGCCGCCTACTGGCGACAGGAAGATGTGTGAACTTGAGCGTACTTTGTCCGATCTGCAGCGGATTTCACATGAGGGACAAGAGTCCAGGCCTGAGGACGTCTACATGTCCCGTGGCTGCGACACACCCCGACTTGCACACGGAGGCGAGGGCCCGCTCATCACTGCTTGTTAGGGCCCGAGCACGACTTCGTGCGAAGCCCTATTGAAACTGAAGGAATTATTATTATTCTTTTTCTTTTTATTTTTATTTTTCGCCGGACAAATAAATCGGACTTTTGAGGGCCTAAACGTGCTCGGAAAGTTGCGCAACTTTGCACACGCATCAGAAGTGGCGAAAAATTATATATTTTAGGGGTCTCGCGCATGGGTGTGGCAAAATGGCTCGATAGCGCCCCCTACAAAATTTCAAAAAAATACTCCTCGCCGCACGTTTCACCTACACGTACGAAACTTGGTAAGCACGTGTATCATGTCCAGACTTAAAAAAAAGTCTGTAGGTAACATACGTCTAAACCCGACAGGAAGTCGGCCATTTTGAATTGATTGCGACATTTTTGGGCGTTTTTGGGCGTTTGCAGGGGTCGTACTTTAACGAACTCCTCCTAGGCGGTTGATCGGATCCACGTCAAACTTGGTCAGCGTGCATAAAAGACCTCAACGATGAAAAGTTATCAAAAGCTTGAGTTTTCGTCACACGGCGTGGGCGTGGCATGGCGTTGAATTTCCGTGTTTCGCCACGAAACAGGAAGTGGGTTGTAACGCCACTGTACATGGTCACATCTGGCCGAAACTTCACACGTTTGATGAGAGTCCCGGCCTGAACATGTCTACGTGCGGATATTCGGTTATAGTCATAGCGCCACCTACTGGCGACAGGAAGCTGTGTCAATTTGCAGGGGTCGTACTTTAACGAACTCCTCCTAGGCGGTTGATCGGATTCACGTCAAACTTGGTCAGCGTGTATAAAAGAGTTTGACGATGAGAAGTTATCAAAAGCTTGAGTTTTCGTCACACGGCGTGGGCGTGGCGTGGCGTCGAATTTCGATGTTTCGCCATGAAACAGGAAGCTGCGTTAACTTGAGTTTACGTCGTCCGATCAGCACCAAATTTCACATGCTGGACAAGAGTCCAGGCCTGAGGACATCTACAGGCCGATTAGGAGCAATAGTCATTGCGCCACCTACTGGTGACACGAAACAGGAAGTGGGTTGTAACGCGACTGTACGTGGTCACATCTGGCCCAAATTTGACACGTTAGACTAGAGTCCAGGCCTGAATACATCTACAGGCCGATATTCAGTTATAGTCATAGCGCCACCTACTGGCGACAGGAAGTTGTGAGAACTTGAGCGTACATTGTCCGATCTGCACCGGATTTCACGTGCTGGACCAGAGTCCAGGTCTGAGGACATCTACAGGCCGATTAGGAGTCATAGTCATAGCGCCACCTACTGGCGGCAGGAAGTTGTGTGAACTTGAGCGTACGTTGTCCGATCTGCACCGGATTTCACATGCTGGACGAGAGTCCAGGCCTGACGACGTCTACATGCCCCGCGGCTGCAACACACCCCGACTTGCACACGGAGGCGAGGGCCCGCTCATCACTGCTTGTTTATTATTCTTTTTCTTTTTATTTTTATTTTTCGCCGGACAAATAAATCGGACTTTTGAGGGCCTAAACGTGCTCGGAAAGTTGCGCAACTTTGCACACGCATCAGAAGTGGCGAAAAATTATATATTTTAGGGGTCTCGCGCATGGGTGTGGCAAAATGGCTCGATAGCGCCCCCTACAAAATTTCAAAAAAATACTCCTCGCCGCACGTTTCACCTACACGTACGAAACTTGGTAAGCACGTGTATCATGTCCAGACTTAAAAAAAAGTCTGTAGGTAACATACGTCTAAACCCGACAGGAAGTCGGCCATTTTGAATTGATTGCGACATTTTTGGGCGTTTTTGGGCGTTTGCAGGGGTCGTACTTTAACGAACTCCTCCTAGGCGGTTGATCGGATCCACGTCAAACTTGGTCAGCGTGCATAAAAGACCTCAACGATGAAAAGTTATCAAAAGCTTGAGTTTTCGTCACACGGCGTGGGCGTGGCATGGCGTTGAATTTCCGTGTTTCGCCACGAAACAGGAAGTGGGTTGTAACGCCACTGTACATGGTCACATCTGGCCGAAACTTCACACGTTTGATGAGAGTCCCGGCCTGAACATGTCTACGTGCGGATATTCGGTTATAGTCATAGCGCCACCTACTGGCGACAGGAAGCTGTGTCAATTTGCAGGGGTCGTACTTTAACGAACTCCTCCTAGGCGGTTGATCGGATTCACGTCAAACTTGGTCAGCGTGTATAAAAGAGTTTGACGATGAGAAGTTATCAAAAGCTTGAGTTTTCGTCACACGGCGTGGGCGTGGCGTGGCGTCGAATTTCGATGTTTCGCCATGAAACAGGAAGCTGCGTTAACTTGAGTTTACGTCGTCCGATCAGCACCAAATTTCACATGCTGGACAAGAGTCCAGGCCTGAGGACATCTACAGGCCGATTAGGAGCAATAGTCATTGCGCCACCTACTGGTGACACGAAACAGGAAGTGGGTTGTAACGCGACTGTACGTGGTCACATCTGGCCCAAATTTGACACGTTAGACTAGAGTCCAGGCCTGAATACATCTACAGGCCGATATTCAGTTATAGTCATAGCGCCACCTACTGGCGACAGGAAGTTGTGAGAACTTGAGCGTACATTGTCCGATCTGCACCGGATTTCACGTGCTGGACCAGAGTCCAGGTCTGAGGACATCTACAGGCCGATTAGGAGTCATAGTCATAGCGCCACCTACTGGCGGCAGGAAGTTGTGTGAACTTGAGCGTACGTTGTCCGATCTGCACCGGATTTCACATGCTGGACGAGAGTCCAGGCCTGACGACGTCTACATGCCCCGCGGCTGCAACACACCCCGACTTGCACACGGAGGCGAGGGCCCGCTCATCACTGCTTGTTTATTATTCTTTTTCTTTTTATTTTTATTTTTCGCCGGACAAATAAATCGGACTTTTGAGGGCCTAAACGTGCTCGGAAAGTTGCGCAACTTTGCACACGCATCAGAAGTGGCGAAAAATTATATATTTTAGGGGTCTCGCGCATGGGTGTGGCAAAATGGCTCGATAGCGCCCCCTACAAAATTTCAAAAAAATACTCCTCGCCGCACGTTTCACCTACACGTACGAAACTTGGTAAGCACGTGTATCATGTCCAGACTTAAAAAAAAGTCTGTAGGTAACATACGTCTAAACCCGACAGGAAGTCGGCCATTTTGAATTGATTGCGACATTTTTGGGCGTTTTTGGGCGTTTGCAGGGGTCGTACTTTAACGAACTCCTCCTAGGCGGTTGATCGGATCCACGTCAAACTTGGTCAGCGTGCATAAAAGACCTCAACGATGAAAAGTTATCAAAAGCTTGAGTTTTCGTCACACGGCGTGGGCGTGGCATGGCGTTGAATTTCCGTGTTTCGCCACGAAACAGGAAGTGGGTTGTAACGCCACTGTACATGGTCACATCTGGCCGAAACTTCACACGTTTGATGAGAGTCCCGGCCTGAACATGTCTACGTGCGGATATTCGGTTATAGTCATAGCGCCACCTACTGGCGACAGGAAGCTGTGTCAATTTGCAGGGGTCGTACTTTAACGAACTCCTCCTAGGCGGTTGATCGGATTCACGTCAAACTTGGTCAGCGTGTATAAAAGAGTTTGACGATGAGAAGTTATCAAAAGCTTGAGTTTTCGTCACACGGCGTGGGCGTGGCGTCGAATTTCGATGTTTCGCCATGAAACAGGAAGCTGCGTTAACTTGAGTTTACGTCGTCCGATCAGCACCAAATTTCACATGCTGGACAAGAGTCCAGGCCTGAGGACATCTACAGGCCGATTAGGAGCAATAGTCATTGCGCCACCTACTGGTGACACGAAACAGGAAGTGGGTTGTAACGCGACTGTACGTGGTCACATCTGGCCCAAATTTGACACGTTAGACTAGAGTCCAGGCCTGAATACATCTACAGGCCGATATTCAGTTATAGTCATAGCGCCACCTACTGGCGACAGGAAGTTGTGAGAACTTGAGCGTACATTGTCCGATCTGCACCGGATTTCACGTGCTGGACCAGAGTCCAGGTCTGAGGACATCTACAGGCCGATTAGGAGTCATAGTCATAGCGCCACCTACTGGCGGCAGGAAGTTGTGTGAACTTGAGCGTACGTTGTCCGATCTGCACCGGATTTCACATGCTGGACGAGAGTCCAGGCCTGACGACGTCTACATGCCCCGCGGCTGCAACACACCCCGACTTGCACACGGAGGCGAGGGCCCGCTCATCACTGCTTGCAGTTTTAATTAGGGCCCGAGCACGACTTCGTGCGAAGCCCTATTGAAACTGAAGGAATTATTATTATTATTATTATTATTATTATTATTATTTTTCTTCGCTCAAATAAATCGGGCTTTTGAGGGCCTAAACGTGCTCGAAAACTCACCGAACTTCGCACACGCGTCACAAGTGGCAAAAAATTATATATTTTATGGGTCTCGCGCATGGGTGTGGCAAAATGGCTCGATAGCGCCCCCTACAAAATTTCAAAAAAATACTCACGGCCGTACGTTTGTCCTACACGTACGAAACTTGGTAGGCACGTGTATCGTGTCCAGACTTAAAAAAAAGTCCGAAGGTACCATGCGCCTAAACCCGACAGGAAGTCCGCCATTTTGAATTGAGTGCGACATTTTGGGGCGTTTTGGGGCGTTTGCAGGGGTCGTACTTTAACGAACTCGTCCTAGGCGGATGATCGGATCCGCGTCAAACTCGGTCAGCGTGTATAAAAGACCTGGACGATGAAAAGTTATCAAAAGCTTGAGTTTTCGTCACAGGGCGTGGGCGTGGTGAGGCGGCGAATTTCCACGTTTCGCCAAGAAACAGGAAGTGGCTTGTAACACAGCTGTACATGGTCACATCTGGCCGAAACGTCACACGTTTGATGAGAGTCCCGGCCTGAACGCGTCTACGTGCCGATATTCGGTTATAGTCATAGCGCCACCTACTGGCGAGAGGAAATGACATGTTTTATACTGGGGTGTGCTACTACTAGCGGGTTGACCAGATCCACCTCAAATGTGGTCAGAAAAGCCGTAGGACCTTGATGACGCTTCGTGATGAAGATCGGGAGCGTTCGTCGCACGGCGTTGCCATGGCGGCGCGGTAAATTTCGATGCTTCGCCGTGACACAGGAAGCTGCGTTAACTTGAGTTTACGTCGTCCGATCAGCACCGGATTTCACATGCTGGTCCAGAGTCCAGGCCTGAGGACATCTACAGGCCGATTGGGAGCCATAGGCATTGCGCCACCTACTGGCGACACCAAACAGGAAGTGGGTTGTAACGCGACTCTACGTGGTCAAATCCGGCCCAAACTTCACATGTCGGATGAGAGTCCCGGCCTGAACGCGTCTACGTGCCGATATTCGGTTATAGCCGTAGCGCCGCCTACTGGCGACAGGAAGTTGTGTGAACTTGAGCGTACGTTGTCCGATCTGCACCGGATTTCACATGAGGGACGAGAGTCCAAGCCTGAGGACATCTACATGTCCCGCGGCTGCGACACGCCCCGACTTGCACACGGAGGCGAGGGCCCGCTCATCACTGCTTGTTATTATTATTATCTTTATTCTGACTCTTAAATCGCATTTTTGAGGGGCTAAAAGTGCTCGAAAACTCACCAAACTTTGCACACCCGTCAGAAGTGGCGAAAAATTTGATATTTTATGGGTCTTGGACATGGGCATGGCAAAATGGCTCGATAGCGCCCCCTACAAAATTTCAAAACAAAAGCCCCCACCTTTCTGTTTCACCTAGACGTACGAAACTTGGTATGCACATGTATCATGTCCAGACTTAAAAAAAAGCCTCTTGGTGCCCTGGCCTAAACCCGACAGGAAGTCGGCCATTTTGAATTGATTGCGACATTTTGGGGCGTTTTTGGGCGTTTGCAGGGGTCGTACTTTAACGAACTCCTCCTAGGCGGTTGATCGGATCCACGTCAAACTCGGTCAGCGTGTATAAGAGACCTCGACGATGAAAAGTTATCAAAAGCTTGAGTTTTCGTCACACGGCGTGGGCGTGGTGAGGCGGCGAATTTCCACGTTTCGCCACGAAACAGGAAGTGGCTTGTAACTGGCCTGTACATGGTCAAATCTGGCTCAAACTTCACATGTTGGATGACAGTCCCGGCCTGAACACATCTACGTGCCGATATTCGGTTATAGTCATAGCGCCACCTACTGGCGACAGGAAATTACATGTTTTATACTGGGGTGTGCTACTCCTAGCGGGTTGACCAGAGCCACCTCAAATGTGGTCAGAAAAGCCGTAGGACCATGATGACGCTTCGTGGTGAAGATCGGGAGTGTTCGTCGCACGGCGTTGCCATGGAGGCCCGGCGAATTTCGATGCTTCGCCGTGAAACAGGAAGCTGCGTTAACTTGAGTTTATGTCGTCCGATCTGCACCAGATTTCACATGCTGGTCCAGAGTCCAGGCCTGAGGACATCTACAGGCCGATTAGGAGTCATAGGCATTGCGCCACCTACTGGCGACACCAAACAGGAAGTGGGTTGTAACGCGACTCTACGTGGTCAAATCTGGCCCAAACTTCACATGTCGGATGAGAGTCCCGGCCTGAACGCGTCTACGTGCCGATATTCGGTTATAGCCATAGCGCCGCCTACTGGCGACAGGAAGTTGTGTGAACTTGAGCGTACGTTGTCCGATCTGCACCGGATTTCACATGAGGGACAAGAGTCCAGGCCTGAGGACATCTACATGTCCCGCGGCTGAAACACACCCCGACTTGCATACGGAGGCGAGGGCCCGCTCATCACTGCTTGCAGTTTTAATTAGGGCCCGAGCACGACTTCGTGCGAAGCCCTATTGAAACTGAAGGAATTATTATTATTATTATTATTATTATTATTAGGGCCCGAGCACGACTTCGTGCGAAGCCCTATTGAAATTGAAGGAATTATTATTATTAGGGCCCGAGCACGACTTCGTGCGAAGCCCTATTGAAACTGAAGGAATTATTATTATTATTATTATTATTATTATTATTAGGGCCCGAGCACGACTTCGTGCGAAGCCCTATTGAAACTGAAGGAATTATTATTATTTTTCTTCTTCTTCGGACAAAAAAATCGCGTTTTTGACGGCCTAAACGTACTGGAAAAGTTGCGAAACTTTGCACACGCGTCAGAACTGGCGAAAAATTATATATTTTATGGGTCTCGCGCATGGGTGTGGCAAAATGGCTCGATAGCGCCCCCTACAAAATTTCAAAAAAATACTCACGGCCGTACGTTTCCCCTAGATGTACGAAACTTGGTAGGCACGTGTATCGTGTCCAGACTTAAAAAAAAGTCCGTAGGTACCATGCGCCTAAACCCGACAGGAAGTCCGCCATTTTGAATTGATTGCGACATTTTGGGGCGTTTTTGGCCGTTTGCGGGGGTCGTACTTTAACGAACTCCTCCTAGGCGGTTGATCGGATCCACGTCAAACTCGGTCAGCGTGTATAAAAGAGCTGGACGATGAAAAGTTATCAAAAGCTTGAGTTTTCGTCACACGGCGTGGGCGTGGCGTGGCGTGGAATTTCCGTGTTTCGCCACGAAACAGGAAGTGGCTTGTAACTGGCCTGTACATGGTCACATCTGGCCGAAACTTCACACGTTTGATGAGAGTCCCGGCCTGAACACGTCTACGTGCCGATATTCGGTTATAGTCATAGCGCCACCTACTGGCGACAGGAAGCTGTGTGAATTTGCAGGGGTCGTACTTTAACGAACTCCTCCTAGGCGGTTGATCGGATCAACGTCAAACTTAGTCAGCGTGTATAAAGGCCCTCGACGATGAAAAGTTATCAAAAGCTTGAGTTTTCGTCACACGGCGTTGCCCTGGCGGCGCGGCGAATTTCGATGTTTCGCCGTGAAACAGGAAGCTGCGATAACTTGAGTTTACATCGTCCGATCTGCACCAGATTTCACATGCTGGACCAGAGTCCCGGCCTGAACACATCTACATGTCGATATTCGGTTATAGTCATAGCGCCACCTACTGTCGACACGAAACAGGAAGTGGGTTGTAACTGCACTGTACATGGTCAAATATGGCCCAAAATTCACATGTTGGACGAGAGTCCCGGCCTGAACACATCTACATGCCGATATTCGGTTATAGTCATAGCGCCACCTACTGGCAACAGGAAGTTGTGTGATCTTGAGCGTACATTGTCCAATCTGCACCAGATTTCACATGCTGGACAAGTGTCCAGGCCTGAGGACATATACAGGCCGATTGGGAGTCATAGACATTGCGCCACCTACTGGCGACAGGAAGTAAGCCTTGCGTGACGATCGCCACATGATTTACATGGAATTTTCATGGTGTGGGCCACGTCGACCGGTCGGTCTCCGGTAACGACGCCGCGGCTGCAGCACACCCCGACTGCGGCACACCCCGACTGCGGCACGCCCCGACTTGCACACAGAGGCGAGGGCCCGCTCATCACTGCTTGCAGTTTTAATTATTATTATTTTTCTCCTTCGCTAAAATAAATCGGGCTTTTGAGGGCCTAAACGTGCACGGAAAGTTGTGCAACTTTGCACACGCGTCAGAAGTGGCGAAAAATTTGATATTTTATGGGTCTCGCGCATGGGTGTGGCAAAATGGCTCGATAGCGCCCCCTACAAATTTCAAAAAAATACTCACGGCCGTACGTTTGTCCTAGACGTACGAAACTTGGTAGGCACGTGTATCGTGTCCAGACTTAAAAAAAAGTCCGTAGGTACCATGCGCCTAAACCCGACAGGAAGTCCGCCATTTTGAATTGAGTGCGACATTTTGGGGCGTTTTTGGCCGTTTGCAGGGGTCGTACTTTAACGAACTCCTCCTAGGCGAATGATCGGATCCGCGTCAAACTCGGTCAGCGTGTATAAAAGACCTTGACGATGAAAAGTTATCAAAAGCTTGAGTTTTCGTCACACGGCGTGGGCGTGGCGTGGCGTCGAATTTCCGTGTTTCGCCACGAAACAGGAAGTGGCTTGTAATGCAACTGTACATGGTCAAATCTGGACCAAACTTCACACGTTTGATGACAGTCCCGGCCTGAACACGTCTACGTGCCGATATTCGGTTATAGTCATAGCGCCACCTACTGGCCACAGGAAATGACATGTTTTATACTGGGGTGTGCTACTCCTAGCGGGTTAACCAGATCCACCTCAAATGTGCTCAGAAAAGCCGTAGGACCATGATGACGCTTCGTGATGAAGATCGGGAGCGTTCGTCGCACGGCGTTGCCATGGCGGCGCGGCGAATTTCCATGTTTCGCCGTCAAACAGGAAGCTGCGTTAACTTGAGTTTACGTCGTCCGATCTGCACCGGATTTCACATGCTGGTCCAGAGTCCAGGCCTGAGGACATCTACAGGCCGATTGGGAGTCATAGGCATTGCGCCACCTACTGGCGACACCAAACAGGAAGTGGGTTGTAACGCGACTCTACCTGGTCAAATCTGGCCCAAACTTCACATGTCGGATGAGAGTCCCGGCCTGAACGCGTCTACGTGCCGATATTCGGTTATAGCCATAGCGCCGCCTACTGGCGACAGGAAGTTGTGAGAACTTGAGCGTACGTTGTCCGATCTGCACCGGATTTCACATGAGGGACGAGAGTCCAGGCCTGAGGACGTCTACATGTCCCGCGGCTGCAGCACACCCCGACTTGCACACGGAGGCGAGGGCCCGCTCATCACTGCTTGCAGTTTTAATTATTATTATTATTCTTTTTTTTCTTAGTCGCTAATGAAAATCGGACTTTTGAGGGCCTAAACGTACTCAAAAAGTTGCGCAACTTTGCACACGCACCAGAAGTGGCGAAAAATTTGATATTTTATGGGTCTCGCGCATGGGTGTGGCAAAATGGCTCGATAGCGCCCCCTACAAAATTTCAAAAAAATACTCACGGCCGTACGTTTCCCCTAGACGTACAAAACTTGGTAGGCACGTGTATCGTGTCCAGACTTAAAAAAAAGTCCATAGGTACCATGCGCCTAAACCCGACAGGAAGTCCGCCATTTTGAATTGAGTGCGACATTTTGGGGCGTTTTTGGCCGTTTGCAGGGGTCGTACTTTAACGAACTCGTCCTAGGCGAATGATCGGATCCGCGTCAAACTCGGTCAGCGTGTATAAAAGAGCTGGCCGATGAAAAGTTATCAAAAGCTTGCGTTTTCGTCACACGGCGTGGGCGTGGTGAGGCGGCGAATTTCCACGTTTCGCCACGAAACACGAAGTGGCTTGTAACTGGCCTGTACATGGTCACATCTGGACCAAACTTCACACGCTGCATGAGAGTCCCGACCTGAACACATCTACATGTTGATATTCGGTTATAGTCATAGCGCCACCTACTGGCGAGAGGAAATGACATGTTTTATACTGGGGTGTGCTACTACTAGCGAGTTGACCAGATCCACCTCAAATGTGGTCAGAAAAGCCGTAGGACCTTGATGACGCTTCGTGATGAAGATCGGGAGCGTTCGTCGCACGCCGTTGCCATGGCGGCGCGGCGAATTTCGATGCTTCGCCGTGAAACAGGAAGCTGCGTTAACTTGAGTTTACATTGTCCGATCTGCACCAGATTTCACATGCTGGACCAGAGTACAGGCCTGAGGACATCTACACGCCGATTAGGAGTAATTGTTATTGCGCCACCTACTGGCGACATGAAACAGGAAGTGGGTTGTAACGCGACTGTACATGGTCAAATCTGACCCAAACTTCACACGTTGGATGAGAGTCCCGGCCTGAACGCATCTACGTGCCGATATTCAGTTATAGTCATTGCGCCACCTACTGGTGAGAGGAAACAGGAAGTGGGTTGTAACACCACTGTACATGGTCAAATCTGCCCCAAACTTCACATGTTGGATGCGAGTCCCGGCCTGAACACATCTACATGCTGATATTCGGTTATAGTTATGGCGCCACCTACTGGCGACAGGAAGTTGTGTGAACTTGAGCGTACATTGTCCGATCTGCACCAGATTTCACATGAGGGACAAGACTCCAGGCCTGAGGACATGTACATGTCCCGCGGCTGCAACACACCCCGACTGCGGCACACCCCGACTTGCACACAGAGGCGAGGGCCCGCTCATCACTGCTTGCAGTTTTAATTATTATTATTATTATTAGGGCCCGAGCACGACTTCGTGCGAAGCCCTATTGAAACTGAAGGAATTATTATTATTATTATGATTTTTATTCCGCGTGTTTGCTCACATTTTTGAGGGGCTAAAGGTGCTCAAAAAGTTGCGCAACTTTGCACATGCGTCAGAAGTGGTGAAAAATTTGGTATTTTATGGGTCTTGGACATGGGTGTGGAAAAATGGCTCAATAGCGCCCCCTACAAAATTTCAAAACAAAAGCCCCCACCTTTCTGTTTCCCCTAGACGTACGAAACTTGGTAGGCACGTGCATCATGTCCAGACTTAAAAAAAAGCCTCTTGGTGCCCTGGCCTAAACCCGACAGGAAGTCGGCCATTTTGAATTGAGTGCGACATTTTGGGGCGTTTTGGGGCGTTTGCAGGGGTCGTACTTTAACGAACTCGTCCTAGGGGAATGATCGGATCCGCGTCAAACTCGGTCAGTGTGTATAAAAGAGCTGGACGATGAAAAGTTATCAAAAGCTTGAGTTTTCGTCACACGGCGTGGGCGTGGTGAGGCGGCGAATTTCCGCGTTTCGCCACGAAACAGGAAGTGGGTTGTAACGCCACTGTACATGGTCACATCTGGCCGAAACTTCACACGTTTGATGAGAGTCCCGGCCTGAACACATCTACGTGCCGATATTCGGTTATAGTCATAGCGCCACCTACTGGCGACAGGAAGTTGTGTGAACTTGAGCGTACGTTGTCCGATCTGCACCGGATTTCACATGCTGGACGAGAGTCCAGGCCTGACGACGTCTACATGCCCCGCGGCTGCAACACGCCCCGACTTGCACACGTAGGCGAGGGCCCGCTCATCACTGCTTGCAGTTTTAATTATTATTATTTTTCTCCTTCGCTAAAATAAATCGGGCTTTTGAGGGCCTAAACGTGCACGGAAAGTTGTGCAACTTTGCACACGCGTCAGAAGTGGCGAAAAATTTGATATTTTATGGGTCTCGCGCATGGGTGTGGCAAAATGGCTCGATAGCGCCCCCTACAAATTTCAAAAAAATACTCACGGCCGTACGTTTGTCCTACACGTACGAAACTTGGTAGGCACGTGTATCGTGTCCAGACTTAAAAAAAAGTCCATAGGTACCATGCGCCTAAACCCGACAGGAAGTCCACCATTTTGAATTGAGTGCGATATTTTGGGGCGTTTTTGGCCGTTTGCAGGGGTCGTACTTTAACGAACTCGTCCTAGGCGGTTGATCGGATCCGCGTCAAACTCGGTCAGCGTGTATAAAAGACCTGGACGATGAAAAGTTATCAAAAGCTTGAGTTTTCGTCACACGCCGTGGGCGTGGCGTGGCGTCGAATTTCCACGTTTCGCCACGAAACAGGAAGTGGGTTGTAACACCACTGTACATGGTCACATCTGGCCGAAACTTCACACGTTAGATGAGAGTCCCGGCCTGAACACGTCTACGTGCCGATATTCGGTTATAGTCATAGCGCCACCTACTGGCGAGAGGAAATGACATGTTTTATACTGGGGTGTGCTACTACTAGGGGGTTGACCAGATCCACCTCAAATGTGGTCAGAAAAGCCGTAGGACCTTGATGACGCTTTGTGATGAAGATCGGGAGCGTTCGTCGCACGGCGTTGCCATGGCGGCGCGGCGAATTTCGATGCTTCGCCGCGAAACAGGAAGCTGCGTTAACTTGAGTTTACGTCGTCCGATCTGCACCGGATTTCACGTGCTGGTCCAGAGTCCAGGCCTGAGGACATCTACAGGCCGATTGGGAGTCATAGGCATTGCGCCACCTACTGGCGACACCAAACAGGAAGTGGGTTGTAAAGCGACTCTACGTGGTCAAATCTGCCCCAAACTTCACATGTCCCATGAGAGTCCCGGCCTGAACGCGTCTACGTGCCGATATTCGGTTATAGCCATAGCGCCGCCTACTGGCGACAGGAAGTTGTGTGAACTTGAGCGTACTTTGTCCGATCTGCACCGGATTTCACATGAGGGACGAGAGTCCAGGCCTGAGGACATCTACATGTCCCACGGCCGCAACACACCCCGACTTGCACACGGAGGCGAGGGCCCGCTCATCACTGCTTGCAGTTTTAATTAGGGCCCGAGCACGACCACGTGCGAAGCCCTATTGAAACTGAAGGAATTATTATTATTATTCTTTTTTTTAGTCGCTAATGAAAATTGGACTTTTGAGGGCCTAAACGTGCTCGAAAAGTTGCGAAACTTTGCACACGCGTCAGAAGTGGTGAAAAATTATATATTTTATGGGTCTCGCGCATGGGTGTGGCAAAATGGCTCGATAGCGCCCCCTACAAATTTCAAAAAAATACTCACGGCCGTACGTTTGTCCTAGACCTACGAAACTTGGTAGGCACGTGTATCGTGTCCAGACTTAAAAAAAAGTCCGTAGGTACCATGCGCCTAAACCCGACAGGAAGTCCGCCATTTTGAATTGAGTGCGACATTTTGGGGCGTTTTGGGGCGTTTGCAGGGGTCGTACTTTAACGAACTCGTCCTAGGCGAATGATCGGATCCGCGTCAAACTCAGTCAGCGTGTATAAAAGACCTCGACGATGCAAAGTTGTGCGAACTGTGAGTTTTCGTCACACGGCGTGGGCGTGGCGTGGCGCCGAATTTCCGTGTTTCGCCACGAAACAGGAAGTGGCTTGTAACACCACTGTACATGGTCACATCTGGCCCAAACTTCACATGTCGGATGAGAGTCCCGGCCTGAACGCGTCTACGTGCCGATATTCGGTTATAGCCATAGCGCCGCCTACTGGCGACAGGAAGTTGTGTGAACTTGAGCGTACGTTGTCCGATCTGCACCGGATTTCACATGAGGGACGAGAGTCCAGGCCTGAGGACATCTACATGTCCCGCGGCTGCGACACGCCCCGACTTGCACACGGAGGCGAGGGCCCGCTCATCACTGCTTGCAGTTTTAATTAGGGCCCGAGCACGACTTCGTGCGAAGCCCTATTGAAACTGAAGGAATTATTATTATTATTATTATTATTTTTAGGGCCCGAGCACGACTTCGTACGAAGCCCTATTGAAACTGAAGGAAGCACGACTTCGTACGAAGCCCTATTGAAACTGAAGGAATTATTATTATTATTATTATTATTCGCCGGACAAAAAAATCGGACTTTTGAGGGCCTAAACGTGCTCGGAAAGTTGCGAAACTTTGCACACGCGTCAGAAGTGGCGAAAAATTTTATATTTTATGGGTCTCGCGCATGGGTGTGGCAAAATGGCTCGATAGCGCCCCCTACAAATTTCAAAAAAATACTCACGGCCGTACGTTTGTCCTAGACCTACGAAACTTGGTAGGCACGTGTATCGTGTCCAGACTTAAAAAAAAGTCCGTAGGTACCATGTGCCTAAACCCGACAGGAAGTCCGCCATTTTGAATTGAGTGCGAAATTTTGGGGCGTTTTTGGCCGTTTGCAGGGGTCGTACTTTAACGAACTCGTCCTAGGCAAATGATCGGATCCGCGTCAAACTCGGTCAGCGTGTATAAAAGAGCTGGACGATGAAAAGTTATCAAAAGCTTGAGTTTTCGTCACAGGGCGTGGGCGTGGTGAGGCGGCGAATTTCCACATTTCGCCACGAAACAGGAAGTGGCTTGTAACTGGCCTGTACATGGTCAAATCTGGACCAAACTTCACACGCTGCATGAGAGTCCCGGCCTGAACACATCTACGTGCCGATATTCGGTTATAGTCATAGCGCCACCTACTGGCGACAGGAAATGACATGTTTTATACTGGGGTGTGCTACTCCTAGCGGGTTGACCAGAGCCACCTCAAATGTGGTCAGAAAAGCCGTAGGACCTTGATGACGCTTCGTGGTGAAGATCGAGAACTTTCGCCAAACGGCGTTGCCCTGGCGGCGCGGCAAATTACGATGTTTCGCCGTGAAACAGGAAGCTGCGATAACTTGAGTGTACATTGTCCGACCTGCACCAGATTTCACATGCTGGACCAGAGTCCAGGCCTGAGGACATCTACAGGCCGATTGGGAGTCATAGGCATTGCGCCACCTACTGGCGACACCAAACAGGAAGTGGGTTGTAACGTGGCTGTACGTGGTCAAATCTGGCCCAAACTTCACACGTTTGACAAGTGTCCAGGCCTGACGACATCTACGTGCCGATATTCAGTTATAGTCATTGCGCCACCTACTGGCGAGAGGAAACAGGAAGTGGGTTGTAACGCCACTGTACATGGTCATATCTGCCCCAAACTTCACAGGTGTGATAACGGTCCCGGCCTGAACGCGTCTACGTGCCGATATTCGGTTATAGTCATAGCGCCACCTACTGGAGACAGGAAGTTGTGTGAACTTGAGCGTACATTGTCCGATCTGCACCGGATTTCACATGCTGGACAAGACTCCAGGCCTGAGGACGTCTACATGCCCCGCGGCTGCAGCACACCCCGACTTGCACACGGAGGCGAGGGCCCGCTCATCACTGCTTGCAGTTTTAATTAGGGCCCGAGCACGATCTCGTGCGAAGCCCTATTGAAACTGAAGGAATTATTATTTTTCTTCTTACTTGGACAAAAAAATCGCACTTTTGAGGGCCTAAACATGCTCGAAAAGTTGCGCAACTTTGCACACGCATCAGAAGTCGCGAAAAATTATATATTTTATGGGTCTCACGCATGGGTGTGGCAAAATGGCTCGATGGCGCCCCCTACAAAATTTCAAAAAAATACTCCTCGCCGTACGTTTCCCCTAGACGTACGAAACTTGGTAGGCACGTGTATCATGTCCAGACTTAAAAAAAAGTCTGTAGGTACCATGCGCCTAAACCCGACAGGAAGTCGGCCATTTTGAATTGATTGCGACATTTTTGGGTGATTTTGGGCGTTTGCAGTGGTCGTACTTTAACGAACTCGTCCTAGGCAAATGATCGGATCCACGTCAAACTTGGTCAGCGTGTATAAAAGACCTCGACGATGCAAAGTTGTGCGAACTGTGAGTTTTCGTCACACGGCGTGGGCGTGGCGTGGCGTCGAATTTCCGTGTTTCGCCACGAAACAGGAAGTGGCTTGTAACTGGCCTGTACATGGTCAAATCTGGACCAAACTTCACACGTTGGACGAGAGTCCCGCCCTGAACACATCTACGTGCCGATATTCGGTTATAGTCATAGCGCCACCTACTGGCGACAGGAAGCTGTGTGAATTTGCAGGGGTCGTACTCTAACGAACTCCTCCTAGGCGGTTGATCGGATCCACGTCAAACTTGGTCAGCGTGAATAAAAGACATCGACGATGCAAAGTTGTGCGAACTGTGAGTTTTCGTCACACGGCGTGGGCGTGGCGTGGCGTCGAATTTCGATGTTTCACCATGAAACAGGAAGCTGCGTTAACTTGAGTTTACATCGTCCGATCAGCACCAGATTTCACATACTGGACAAGAGTCCAGGCCTGAGGACATCTACAGGCCAATAAGGAGTAATAGGCATTGCGCCACCTACTGGCGACACGAAACAGGAAGTGGGTTGTAACGCGACTGTACGAGGTCAAATCAGGCCCAAACTTCACACGTTTGATAACGGTCCAGGCCTGAACACATCTACAGGCCGCTATTCGGTTATAGTCATAGCGCCACCTACTGGCGACAGGAAGTTGTGTGAACTTGAGCGTACATTGTCCGATATGCACCAGATTTCACATGCCGGACAAGAGTCCAGGCCTGGGGACATCTACAGGCCGATTGGGAGTCATAGGCACTGCGCCACCTACTGGTGACAGGAAGAAAGCCTTGCGTGACAATCGCCACTGGATTTACATGGAATTTTCACGGTGTGGGCCACGTCGACCGGTCGGTGTCCGGTAACGACGCCGCGGCTGCGGCACGCCCCGACTTGCGCACGGAGGCGAGGGCCCGATCATCACTGCTTGCAGTTTTAATTATTTTTATTTTTATTTTTCGCCGGACAAATAAATCGGACTTTTGAGGGCCTAAACGTGCTCGGAAAGTTGCGAAACTTTGCACACGCGTCAGAAGTGGCGAAAAATTTGATATTTTATGGGTCTCGCGCATGGGTGTGGCAAAACGGCTCGATAGCGCCCCCTACAAATTTCAAAAAAATACTCACGGCCGTACGTTTGTCCTAGACGTACGAAACTTGGTAGGCACGTGTATCGTGTCCAGACTTAAAAAAAAGTCCATAGGTACCATGCGCCTAAACCCGACAGGAAGTCCGCCATTTTGAATTGAGTGCCACATTTTGGGGCGTTTTTGGCCGTTTGCAGGGGTCGTACTTTAACGAACTCGTCCTAGGCGAATGATCGGATCCGCGTCAAACTCGGTCAGCGTGTATAAAAGACCTCGACGATGAAAAGTTATCAAAAGCTTGAGTTTTCGTCACACGGCGTGGGCGTGGTGAGGCGTCGAATTTCCACGTTTCGCCACGAAACAGGAAGTGGCTTGTAACTGATCTATACATGGTCAAATCTGGACCACACTTCACACGTTGGATGAGAGTCCCGGCCTGAACACAGCTATATGCCCATAGTCAGTTCTAGTCATAGCGCCACCTCCTGGCGACAGGAAATGACATGTTTTATACTGGGGTGTGCTACTCCGAGCGGGTTGACCAGAGCCACCTCAAATGTGGTCAGAAAAGCCGTAGGACCTTGATGACGCTTCGTGATTAAGATCGGGAGCGTTGGTCGCACGGCGTTGCCATGGCGGCGCGGCGAATTACGATGCTTCGCCGTGAAACAGGAAGCTACGTTAACTTGAGTTTACGTCGTCCGATCGGCACCGGATCTCACATGCTGGTCCAGAGTCCAGGCCCGAGGACATCTACAGGCCGATTGGGAGTCATAGGCATTGCGCCACCTACTGGCGACACCAAACAGGAAGTGGGTTGTAACGCCACTCTACGTGGTCAAATCTGGCCCAAACTTCACATGTCGGATGAGAGTCCCGGCCTGAACGCGTCTACATGCCGATGTTCGGTTATAGCCATAGCGCCGCCTACTGGCGACAGGAAGTTGTGTGAACTTGAGCGTACGTTGTCCGATCTGCATCGGATTTCACATGAGGGACAAGAGTCCAGGCCTGAGGACATCTACATGTCCCGCGGCTGCAACACACCCCGACTTGCACACGGAGGCGAGGGCCCGCTCATCACTGCTTGCAGTTTTAATTATTATTATTCTTTTTCTTAGTCGCTAATGAAAATCGGACTTTTGAGGGCCTAAACGTACTCAAAAAGTTGCGCAACTTTGCACACGCATCAGAAGTGGCGAAAAATTTGATATTTTATGGGTCTTGCGCATGGGTGTGGCAAAATGGCTCGATAGCGCCCCCTACAAAATTTCAAAAAAATACTCACGGCCGTACGTTTCCCCTAGACGTACAAAACTTGGTAGGCACGTGTATCGTGTCCAGACTTAAAAAAAAGTCCATAGGTACCATGCGCCTAAACCCGACAGGAAGTCCGCCATTTTGAATTGAGTGCGACATTTTGGGGCGTTTTTGGCCGTTTGCAGGGGTCGTACTTTAACGAACTCGTCCTAGGCGAATGATCGGATCCGCGTCAAACTCGGTCAGCGTGTATAAAAGACCTGGACGATGAAAAGTTATCAAAAGCTTGCGTTTTCGTCACACGGCGTGGGCGTGGTGATGCGGCGAATTTCCACGTTTCGCCACGAAACAGGAAGTGGGTTGTAACACCACTGTACATGGTCACATCTGGACCAAACTTCACACGTTTGATGACAGTCCCGGCCTGAACACGTCTACGTGCCGATATTCGGTCATAGTCATAGCGCCACCTACTGGCGACAGGAAATGACATGTTTTATACTGGGGTGTGCTACTACTAGCGGGTTAACCAGATCCACCTCAAATGTGGTCAGAAAAGCCGTAGGACCTTGATGACGCTTCGTGGTGAAGATCGGGAGCGTTCGTCGCACGGCGTTGCCATGGCGGCGCGGCGAATTTCCATGTTTCGCCGTCAAACAGGAAGCTGCGTTAACTTGAGTTTACATCGTCCGATTAGCACCGGATTTCACATGCTGGTCCAGAGTCCAGGCCTGAGGACATCTACAGGCCGATTGGGAGTCATAGGCATTGCGCCACCTACTGGCGACACGAAACAGGAAGTGGGTTGTAACGCAACTGTACGTGGTCACATCTGGCCCAAATTTGACACGTTTGACTAGAGTCCAGCCCTGAATACATCTACAGGCCGATATTCAGTTATAGTCATAGCGCCACCTACTGGCGACAGGAAGTTGTGAGAACTTGAGCGTACGTTGTCCGATCTGCACCGGATTTCACGTGCTGGACCAGAGTCCAGGTCTGAGGACATCTACAGGCTGATTAGGAGTCATAGTCATAGCGCCACCTACTGGCGACAGGAAGTTGTGAGAACTTGAGCGTACGTTGTCCGATCTGCACCGGATTTCACATGCTGGACGAGAGTCCAGGCCTGAGGACGTCTACATGCCCCGCGGCTGCAGCACACCCCGACTTGCACACGGAGGCGAGGGCCCGCTCATCACTGCTTGCAGTTTTAATTATTATTATTTTTCTCCTCCGCACAAATAAATCGGACTTTTGAGGGCCTAAACGTGCTGGAAAAGTTGCGCAACTTTGCACACGTGTCAGAAGTGGCGAAAAATTATATATTTTAAGGGTCTCGCACATGGGTGTGGCAAAACGGCTCGATAGCGCCCCCTACAAAATTTCAAAAAAATACTCACGGCCGTACGTTTGTCCTACACGTACGAAACTTGGTAGGCACGTGTATCATGTCCAGACTTACAAAAAAGTCCGTAGGTACCATGCGCCTAAACCCGACAGGAAGTCGGCCATTTTGAATTGATTGCGACATTTTGGGGCGTTTTTGGGCGTTTGCAGGGGTCGTACTTTAACGAACTCCTCCTAGGCGGTTGATCGGATCCACATCAAACTCGGTCAGCGTGTATAAAACAGTTTGACGATGAAAAGTTATCAAAAGCTTGAGTTTTCGTCACACGGCGTGGGCGTGGCTAGGCGTCAAATTTCCACGTTTCGCCACGAAACAGGAAGTGGCTTGTAACTGGCCTGTACATTGTCAAATCTGGACCAAACTTCACACGTTTGATGAGAGTCCCGGCCTGAACACATCTACGTGCCGATATTCGGTTATAGTCATAGCGCCACCTACTGGCGACAGGAAGCTGTGTGAATTTGCAGGGGTCGTACTTTAACGAACTCCTCCTAGGCGGTTGATCGGATTCACGTCAAACTTGGTCAGCGTGTATAAAAGAGTTTGACGATGAAAAGTTATCAAAAGCTTGAGTTTTCGTCACACGGCGTGGGCGTGGCGTGGCGTCGAATTTCGATGTTTCGCCATGAAACAGGAAGCTGCGTTAACTTGAGTTTACGTCGTCCGATCAGCACCGGATTTCACATGCTGGACAAGAGACCGGGCCTGAGGACATCTACAGGCCGATTAGGAGCAATAGTCATTGCGCCACCTACTGGTGACACGAAACAGGAAGTGGGTTGTAACGCGACTGTACGTGGTCACATCTGGCCCAAATTTGACACGTTTGACTAGAGTCCAGGCCTGAATACATCTACAGGTCGATATTCAGTTATAGTCATAGCGCCACCTACTGGCGACAGGAAGTTGTGAGAACTTGAGCGTACATTGTCCGATCTGCACCGGATTTCACGTGCTGGACCAGAGTCCAGGTCTGAGGACATCTACAGGCCGATTAGGAGTCATAGTCATAGCGCCACCTACTGGCGACAGAAAGTTGTGTGAACTTGAGCCTACGTTGTCCGATCTGCACCGGATTTCACATGCTGGACGAGAGTCCAGGCCTGAGGACGTCTACATGCCCCGCGGCTGCAGCACACCCCGACTTGCGCACAGAGGCGAGGGCCCGCTCATCACTGCTTGCAGTTTTAATTAGGGCCCGAGCACGATCTCGTGCGAAGCCCTATTGAAACTGAAGGAATTATTAGGGCCCGAGCACGACTTCGTGCGAAGCCCTATTGAAACTGAAGGAATTATTATTAGGGCCCGAGCACGACTTCGTGCGAAGCCCTATTGAAACTGAAGGAATTATTATTATTATTATTATTAGGGCCCGAGCACGACTTCGTGCGAAGCCCTATTGAAACTGAAGGAATTATTATTAGGGCCCGAGCACGACATCGTGCGAAGCCCTATTGAAATTGAAGGAATTATTATTATTATTATTATTATTTATGATTTTTATTTTTATAGTTTGCTTGCATTTTTGAGGGGCTAAAGGTGCTCGAAAACGGACCAAACTTTGCACACGCGTCAGAACTGGTGAAAATTCAAGTCTTTTATGGGTCTCCGACATGGGCATGGCAAAATGGCTCGATAGCGCCCCCTACAAAATTTCAAAACCAAAGCCCCCGCCTTTCTGTTTCCCCTAGACGTACGAAACTTGGTAGGCACATGTATCATGTCCAGCCTTAAAAAAAAGTCTCTTGGTGCCATGCCCTAAACCCAACAGGAAGTCCGCCATTTTGAATTGAGTGTCACATTTTGGGGCGTTTTTGGCCGTTTGCAGGGGTCGTACTTTAACGAACTCGTCCTAGGCGAATGATCGGATCCGCGTCAAACTCGGTCAGCGTGTATAAAAGAGCTGGACGATGAAAAGTTATCAAAAGCTTGAGTTTTCGTCACACGGCGTGGGCGTGGTGAAGCGGCGAATTTCCGTGTTTCGCCACGAAACAGGAAGTGGCTTGTAACTGGCCTGTACATGGTCACATCTGCACCAAACTTCACACGCTGCATGAGAGTCCCGGCCTGAACACATCTACGTGCTGATATTCGGTTATAGTCATAGCGCCACCTACTGGCGAGAGGAAATGACATGTTTTATACTGGGGTGTGCTACTACTAGCGGGTTGACCAGATCCACCTCAAATGTGGTCAGAAAAGCCGTAGGACCTTGATGACGCTTCGTGATGAAGATCGGGAGCGTTCGTCGCACGCCGTTGCCATGGCGGCGCGGCGAATTTCGATGCTTCGCTGTGACACAGGAAGCTGCGTTAACTTGAGTGTACGTCGTCCGATCGGCACCGGATTTCGCATGCTGGTCCAGAGTCCAGGCCTGAGGACATCTACAGGCCGATTGGGAGTCATAGGCATTGCGCCACCTACTGGCGACACCAAACAGGAAGTGGGTTGTACCGCGACTCTACGTGGTCAAATCTGGCCCAAACTTCACATGTCGGATGAGAGTCCCGGCCTGAACGCGTCTACGTGCCGATATTCGGTTATAGCCATAGCGCCGCCTACTGGCGACAGGAAGTTGTGTGAACTTGAGCGTACGTTGTCCGATATGCACCGGATTTCACATGAGGGACGAGAGTCCAGGCCTGAGGACGTCTACATGTCCCGCGGCTGCGACACGCCCCGACTTGCACACGGAGGCGAGGGCCCGCTCATCACTGCTTGCAGTTTTAATTATTATTATTATTTTTCCTCCGAAAGAATTCCATTTTTGAGGGCCTAAACGTGCTCGAAAACTCACCAAACTTGGCACACGCGTCAGAAGTGGCGAAAAATTACATATTTTATGGGTCTCGTGCATGGGTGTGGCAAAATGGCTCGATAGCGCCCCCTACAAAATTTCAAAAAAATACTCACGGCCGTACGTTTCCCCTAGACATACGAAACTTGGTAGGCACGTGTATCATGTCCAGACTTAAAAAAAAGTCCATAGGTACCATGCGCCTAAACCCGACAGGAAGTCAGCCATTTTGAATTGATTGCGACATTTGCAGGGGTCGTATTTTAACGAACTCGTCCTAGGCGGTTGATCGGATCCACGTCAAACTTGGTCAGCGTGTAGAAAAGACCTTGACGATGAAAAGTTATCAAAAGCTTGAGTGTTCGTCACACGGCGTGGGCGTGGTGAGGCGGCGATTTTCCACGTTTCGCCACGAAACAGGAAGTGGCTTGTAATTGGACTGTACATGGTCAAATCTGCCCCAAACTTCACACGCTGGATGAGAGTCCCGGCCTGAACACGTCTACGTGCCGATATTCGGTTATAGTCATAGCGCCACCTACTGGCAACAGGAAGTTGTGTGAACTTGAGCGTACGTTGTCCGATCTGCACCGGATTTCACATGCTGGTCCAGAGTCCAGGCCTGAGGACATCTACAGGCCGATTGGGAGTCATAGGCATTGCGCCACCTACTGGCGACACCAAACAGGAAGTGGGTTGTAACGCGACTCTACGTGGTCAAATCTGGCCCAAACTTCACATGTCGGATGAGAGTCCCGGCCTGAACGCGTCTACGTGCCGATATTCGGTTATAGCCATAGCGCCGCCTACTGGCTGCAGGAAGTTGTGTGAACTTGAGCGTACTTTGTCCGATCTGCACCGGATTTCACATGAGGGACGAGAGTCCAGGCCTGAGGACATCTACATGTCCCGCGGCTGCAACACACCCCGACTTGCACAC
>NW_027282336.1:0-30000 GCF_046629955.1 Centroberyx affinis | reverse complement strand
GTGGCACCGCCGCGACGGGAAGTGGCAGATCGTCCATTTTCACCGCTCAGGCTCCGCCTCCACGCTCAGCAAGTAAGAGCGGGAGGAGGCCGTGATGACGCCATGTTTGTTTTGTTTCTCCTGATCAGCTGTTTCACTCTTAAAGCAATATTCCACTTAGTTTTAACATGGGAGTTCTTTATTTGAAAACCAGAATATAATCTCCTCACCAAGATCAGATGCAGCTGGACCAGTTTTTTTTTCCCATTCATTTGAATGGAAACTGACATTGAACACGTTGGTGAACAGATTCAACATCAGATCCTGCTGGAAGACAATAAAGCATCCTGGGCCCGTCTGCATTTTGTATTTCTGTTCTTGTTTTACACTAAAATTGGATTTAAAAATAAAAGTAGATCCGGTCTCCCCAACAGGAACTATCTCCCCTAAATGGTATCCCTCCACTGTGTTCTTCTTCTATCAGTAAAAATGCTGTTTGGTGAAATTCTGAAGCGTCGGACCAACAGTCAGCTGGACTCACAGCAGCAGGATCTGATGCTGGATCTGTTCAACGTGTTCAATATCAGTTTCCATTCAAATGAATGGGAAGAAAAAATCTGAACGCTACAAACTGGTCCAGCTGCATCTGATCTTGGTGAGGAGATTAAATTCTGTTTTTCCAATAACCCCGATGTTAAAGCAAAGGGAATTTCACTGATCTGCGTTGCAGTTTCAGTTGAGCAGAAACAAAAGTCAGCATGTTGAAACAGATCGCTGCTCTGGGATCAGGCGAACGACACTAAAGGAACAGCTTCAGACTCAATACCAGATTAAATGACTTGTTAAAATGGATGGAACAAATATTTTTTACAGTGTAGTAGTTTCCTCTAGGTAAAATAAGTTAGTTAGATTTCTAGACAGATCGTTAAACATGTAGTTAATCAGTTAGTTAGTCTGATGCTTTTCGTTCGACTCTCTCACTTTCCTTCATTCTTCCCCCCTCCACCCCCCCCAGCTAGCTAACTCCAGAGTGGGCGGGGCCTTCGATGGAGCGACCGTCTCCTTGACAACTGATTGATTGACAGTGGGCCGACCGACCGACCAATCGGGATTTGTTAGTTTGACACAGTGGAAAGGGGGCGGGGCCAAACGCCTCACTCCAAAAAGTCTGATTGACTGCGTAACCAATCAATCACTCAACCAATCAGCTTCCTCTTTCTGCTTGTTCGGACTTTGCTTCAGCCCCCTTGTGATTAGCCAATAGGCTTTCATGTCTGTGTTGCAATATCATAATACAGCTGCACGCCACAGAATACATACATATAATACATATTATTTATAAAATATATATGATTAATATATGGCTGTTGTGTGAAAACCTCATAACTCCAATTTTGGTGATTTCTGTGTTTTAACTTCTGAAATGCTTTAAAACTCAACAAACTGAATATATACCTATATGGATACAGGATGAAAATAAACAGCCCCGACCACCTTAACGAGGGTCTTAACGAGCCTCTCCACACTGAATAGAATCATTAGAATAATCAACTTTATTGGCTGAACACTTTTAAAAGTTTTAAACAGTAACTCCACACTAAAACACTTTTTTTGAGTTGTAAACTGGTGTTTAGTGCCATCTAGTTATGAAATACAACAACGCTGGTCATATTGTCAACTTTTGAGCACAAATGTGCCAGTGCCAAATTTTTTTTTTTCTGACTGAACCTGATTCTGTCAGTAAGGCAAGGCAAGTTTATTTATATAGCACATTTCAGCAACAGGGCAATTCAAAGTGCTTTACATAAAACATTAAAAGCATCGAGACAAAATGAAAAGGATAAAATTCAAATAAAAGACCAAGAAAAATAAAGTTCATTAAAGAGCTAAGAGAATAAAAAAAAACCAAAAATAGGCTAAAATAGAATAGGACAGGTGTAAAATACAAGAATAAAGGTTACAGTGCAGTGTGAGAGTTGAATAGTTATTTGATGTCATAAAAGGCAGCGGCAGTAAACCTGACTCAGGATGCCCCCCCCCCCCCAGTATAAAGACAGATTTGAGATGCTCCGCCCCGTTCCTCTTCTCTCCAACCCGACCCCCAAACCCATCTGCCAGTCTGAACACCAGAGGCAGGCTGTGGTTCCACCTGCCGTCTCACTGCAATGTTAAGTTGTTTATCATCGGCATATAATGGAAGAAAATTGATGAAAGAAATGAAAGAAAGAAGGTTTGAGGAGCAGAACAAGAGAACAGAACAGTAAGATATCCTGGTGCCAGGTTCGGGTTCAGGATCAGGATCAGGATCAGGTTTAGGTTTAGGTTTAGGTTCAAGTTTAGGTTCAGGTTCAGGTTCAGGATCAGGATCAGGATCAGGTTTAGGTTTAGGTTTAGGTTCAAGTTTAGGTTCAGGTTCAGGTTCAGGTTTAGATTCAAGTTTAGGTTGAGGTTCAGGATCAGGATCGGGTTCAGGTTCAGGTTCAGGTTCAGGTTCAGGTTTAGGTTTAGGTTTGGGTTCAGCTTCAGATTCAGGATCAGGTTTAGGTTCCGGTCCAGGAAAGGTTCAGATTCAAATTCAGGTTTAGGTTTAGGTTCAAGTTTAGGTTTAGGATCAGGTTTAGGTTCAAGTTTAGGTTTAGGATCAGGTTTAGGTTCAGGTTCAGGTTTAGGTTTAGGTTCAGGTTTAGATTCAAGTTTAGATTCAGGTTCAGGTTCAGGTTCAGGTTTAGGTTTAGGTTCAGGATCAGGTTCAGGTTCAGGCTCAGGATCAGGTTTAGGTTCAGGTTCAGGTTCAGGTTCAGGTTCAGGTCGGAGTGAAACCACACCGAACAGAAATGACTCGCAATAAAGCCATCCAGCTGCTGAGAGGAAACAGAGTCAGTTCAGTTCAGTTCAGTTCGGAAACCTCATATCTCCGCCGGCTGCGGTTAACGTTTTAATATTCCAATTCAAAATCAAACTAGAAAGCATTTTGTGCAATATTCCAAAATCTCCTGTTTTTGCCCCTGAGATCAGTGCAGAATTTTTGCTTAATTGTTTTTGTTTTTTAACTTTACAATTTTTGTCAATATTGGTTTTCGGACAGTAATGTGGTCTATTTTGCACCAAATGTTCATCAGGTTCATGGGCGGGACGATGGATCCTAGCAACCAATAAGAAGCCAGTCCTGTCTCTGTGGTCTCTCCCATTGATATCAACGTTAAAATGAAAATACTCCATACATGCACTTAAACTAAAAAAAACAAACCCAAAAATAACCAAATTTAAAAAAATAATTTTAAATCTTTGTATTTTTCCAAGAGACAGCAAATTTTAGATTTCATTTTAGAATTTACATTTTTTCATCTTGGATTGTGAATGAGAACATTACACTGCCCCCCAACCCCCCCCAGCCCAACAGTTGTACATCTGAAAATAATCCAATATGGTTTTCTTTGTCAATTCCTACAAAGTTTACTCCTTTTTGAGATATGAGGTTTTAGTGTGATTGCAGCATTATGAATTATAATATAATAATATTGATTTATTACTATAAAGACAGTGCATAAAATAGGCCACGCCCATTGTGGGGGAAACCGCTGCACCGCTCTCCATTCACCTTGTGTGACTGAATGTACATCATTGATCACTGTCATTATTCCCCAAATTAAACAGCCTAAAAGCTGTTGTGTGCTGGGATTCACAGCCAACAAACTTAAAAACCGTGAATTACAGTCTTTTTGTGTCCCGAGCAAAACAAGGAGCCGATATGAAGAAAAATGTGGATCCAGACTGTAAGGAGAGAGGAGCTGACAGGTTCATGGTAGAAGAGGGGAAACTTTGGGACCCAGAAAGTAAATACACTTATAATGTGGCCAGTTTTTTGTCACTGGTCAGTAAGTTGCCAGTAATTATCTAGTTATATTCTTGTAAGATAACCTGAATGTTAAAATGCGTTTAAAAGCTGCATGCTGTGCTAACATCAGGCTGCTCAGCTAACCTTACTGAGCCAGTTCCTCTATACAGATTCATGTGTTCATGTGTCTCAGACAGTTTGCTCTGTATTGAGTCAGTCCAGATGCAAAGTAATCAGAAATCTCACTGACTTGTTAGCTAACATAAGAGAGTTAACTTAGCAACAATCTACTTTAATAACCAATGTCACGTCAGCGTCGCTCAAACTTATAGTCTGAAAAGCAAAGCTGTATTTCAGATTTTTAAAAGTCAGTTTATTATCTTACCTGGTGATTAAATGAAGTAGTGGTAAATGTCAAAGTATTTCACTTCAGGTCACTGTGTGGGATCATTTATCAGCTTTATTGAAAAAGGACATTGGTGGAGGCCAGTTCAGTTCATTTTGCTCAGTGTAGCTTCTCCTCTCTGTTGGAGGCAGTGTGCTGAAATAATAAAATAAAAATAATTCTTTGACAGACTGTCTGCTGGAAAACAGGAAAAACCTCGTCAGGCCGTCTGTATCTGAAAAGATTTCCTCCTGATCGCCGCTTTTGCCGGTTTGTTAGCGATATCGTTTTCCCCACGGTGGGCGTGGCTTTCCAAATATGACGCGCTCCGCAGTGCGTCTATAGAGGTCTTTACTCTTCTCTTTCTTCCTCTTGTGAATGGTGTTTAGTTTATTGTGCAGAGTGATTTTTGCCTCTCTGGTTTTAATGCATGCGGGACTTGACTTTGTGTTTTGTGTTTCTGACTCGGTTTCCGTCGCGTTTTGAAGTTTCGGCCGCCGGTTTTCCAACTCTGGAAACCGACTTGTTAGCGTTGTTAGCATTCCTCATTGACAACAATGCGTCCTGCTAGCCGCGAGCTAACGAAACGTCACGGTGCCGTTGTTCTGACTTGATATTCTCAGACTTTGAGCTGCTGTCTGTCTCAGAGGCTTTAAGAAGCTTTTTACCGTCGGGAGAATGTAGAACTTTGTAAAATCAGATTCTTATGATATTATCTATATAGCGTTTGTATATTAAAAGCTTTTTAATGTTCAATCAAACTTCCAGTGCTAGCATTGTGTGGAATCAAACTGCAATGTCACCATGTATAAACTGGCATCGGTCAAGCTAGAAGACACACTGCGTGTTATTCTCCTTATTATTTTTATTATGCTGGTATTCTTTATAGCGTGTGCTGTGCGTTCCTCTCTGAATGTCTCCGCCGCAGCGCGTCCCGGCGCAGGAAGACAAGATGGCGGCTGTTTGTTTTTTGTTGTGAGGGAGGAAGCGGGTCGGTCCCAGGAATCCAAACACAAACTTTTAACGAAGTCGTGTTTTTGGTCCGGCGGTTAGAGCAACGTCCCGTAACAGAAAGTTCACGAGTTCAATCCTCACAACAAAAGAACAAGACACTGAGCTGCTGACGAGGGACGAAACGATAAACTGAAACTCAAAATATCTCAATACAGAATCTGTCAGCCTGTATGTTGTGTCAGGAACATGAATGGTGATATCAGCTCCATGTTATTCTGCTGTCAGGAACATGAATGGTGATATGAGCTCCATGTTATTCTGCTGTCAGGAACATGAATGGTGATATGAGCTCCATGTTATTCTGCTGTCAGGAACATGAATGGTGATATCAGCTCCATGTTATTCTGCTGTCAGGAACATGAATGGTGATATCAGCTCCATGTTATTCTGCTGTCAGGAACATGAATGGTGATATCAGCTCCATGTTATTCTGCTGTCAGGAACATGAATGGTGATATCAGCTCCATGTTATTCTGCTGTAGTAATCACTAATGAGACTCTTGACCATCACAGTTTCACAAGCTCTCCATCCAAATTATATTGTTGTCACTTTGTAATGACATTTTTAAATAAATAAATAAATAATAAGTTTACATTCTAGCAGCCAATGGCATCGCTGGAAAGATTTGAGTCTCAGAAATAAAACCTATTGATCACGTATCGAATCATATCAGGAGATCAGAATATCGTCTCATCCCTCCCGCTGATTGGCTGAAGTCTGTCTGGATGTCAGTTAGACCTGCAGTGTGACAGCAGATTCAGATGGATCCTGATCCAGTTCTGATGCTGGACCCAGGTCCGGCCGGGGCGTCCGGGGCGCTGAGCGGCACCGACAGAGTGAATGGCTGTTTTCTACAGTAGACTAGTCAGTGTTTTATAATGCCACACTTCACCTTTGACCTTTTGAGACACTTGAAACGATAAGCGGTGGAAATGTTGAGGACCAGGTTCAGACTGAGACCTGGACATATTAGAGATGTCATTTTTTAGCACTTGGAACTATTTTTGGTGTTATGCTTGAAACAAATCTTCATTCTAAAGTAGAATTGACTTGTTACTGCTACGATCCGATGCTCTGATGTTATTCTGTCTTTTTATCAGATGTTTATGGGTGTGATGCTCAGTATTTATCTCTTGACTTCAGTCCAAAGCAGCGGTTTCCAACTCCGGCTCCACTCAGCTGGAAAACTCAGTTTGGCTTTCAGAAGTCTGTTTCGGTCCTGAGGAGCCGCCAGATCCGGTCAGATCCAGATCCGGTCAGATCCGACCAGATCCGGTCAGATCCAGATCCGGCCAGATCCAGATCCGGTCAGATCCAGATCCGGTCAGATCCAGATCCGGTCAGATCCAGTCTCCTTATTCTCCCAGACAGAAGATCTTAAAGTGTTTGGCTCCTTGTCTAGAACTGATTCTTTATTCTTTTGCAGAAGATTTCTTAAAATGACTGAATTTGAAGCAGAGGAGTCGGAGCAGGTCGGGTTGGAAACCTCTGTCTTTAAAACTTCACTTTGTACAGTCACTTCCTGTTGGTCACTTCCTGTCCTGAAGGGAAACGAGACTCTGAAGCTTCAGTCGCCTGGAAAACCGCTTGTTAGCATTGTTAGCATTCCTCATTGAAACCTATGGTCACTTCTAGCCACAAGCCAACAGGTTGTCAACAAGCTAGCGAGTTAGCTTGTGGCTAGCAGTGTCCATTGGTTTCAGTGAGGAATGCTAACAACACTAACAATACTAACAAGCGATTTCCCAGGGAACTGGGATTCGACTGATACGGGTTTCTCAAGGCCGATACCGATATCGATACCGATACTGATACTTTTGAATTATAGTGGCTGATCGTCATAATCAATATCTTTACATTCGACCATTTTCGTGCCAAATAACTCCCATGATTCAGTGTTTCTTCCAGAGTTTTCTTCTTGAAACAGTGAGACCATCATGTGACACGAAAACTCTCCACTGAAAGCAGGATGTTGAGGTTTGACTGCAGCTTCAGCCTGTTGAGTGAGTCCTGCCCCCACACACACCTGATGGGACCACAGTAGTAATAATAACGATCCAGGTATTGATCGGTGTCTGGTATCGGCCTGGAACCCGGATCGGTCCAGGAAGCGAACTCCGCTCTTCACTTCCACACTCTGCTTTTTCTACTTTGATGGATATTGTACTGTACTGTGTTAACTGGACACAATAATGCTGCATGCCAAGTGTGTAACGTGCTGAAGGTGGTGTGTGTGTGTGTGTGTGTGTGTGTGTGTGTGTGAAAGAGAACGTGTGTGTGTGTGTAAGAGTGAGAGCCTGTGTGTGTGTGTGTGTGTGTGTGCGTGGGTGTGTGTGTTTTTCAAGCTGTTCTTTTGTAACAGGAGTACTGTAGTTTTTGGAGTAACTGTGTAACGGAAACTAAACTCATGTCTGTTGTGTATGAAGTGTTTCTGTAAATAAACTGAGGCTCAGAGTGGCTCAGTGTGTTCTTCACCACTAACATCACATTATATTACTTTATATTATATTACTTTATATTATATTATTATATTATATTATGTTATGTTATGTTATGTTATGTTACATTATATTATATTATATTATATTATGTTATATTATATTATATTATATTATATTATATTATATTATATTATATTATATTATTCTCTCCCTCTGTCCAGTTACAGCAGCTGCCACTTTACAGTTTTAGCTCACTAATATTGCTGCTCCCATCGTTAATATCATGATAACATTATTTGACCAAGGGACTGATTTACAAACACATTTGGTGCATTACTCATAAGACAATTATAGTGTATTATATAGTTATATTATATAATCATGATGTACTTCCCAGAAAAAAATACACCATATTAATGGATTACTTTATTTATTGACATTGTTGACAGTAGTTTCATTCACAGGCCTTTACCGGTGCAAAATATTCCACACATCACATTGTTGACATCATCTGTAATATGTGTTACACTCTCTGACCAGCAGGGGGTCCAGTGAGCAGGAAGCCTGGAGAGACGAAGCCTTCAGCTGCTGAAGCTTCACCTTACTGTCACTACAGAGATTTCAATCTCAAGGGACTTCCTGGTTAAATAAAAATAAATAAAACTAAAGTATTTAGGCTTTAACTCGTTTTATCAAACAAGTGTGCAAACAACTTCTGACTCACTATGTTCACTCATGCTACCAAGCTAATGCTAACACAAGGCTGACCCAAACATGGGTGATCTGATGCTAGCAGGCTAACCCAAGCATGCTACCAAGCTAGTGCTAACACCAGAATGACACAATTCTACCATAAATTATGACTGAATGTGTTTGATTTGTCGAACTGACAAACTCTCTTAGAAGCGGAGTTCATTGGAGTTCAGTTCACATGGACTGCATTTATATAGCTTTACAATATCCCTGCATTCACCCATTCACACACTGATGGTGGCAAGCTACCACGCAGGGTGCTGGCACAGCCATCGGGAGCAATTTGGGGTTCAGTATCTTGCTGAAGGACACTTCCACATGTGGACTGGAGGAGCCAGGGATCGACCCGCTCTGCCTCCTGAGCCACAGCCGCCCCACATCCTGTTCACAGCTCGGAGACTAACACTGCAGGTCTGAACCGGATTCACCATGAAGTCTCACTTCAGTTCAGAATGAACCAAACCTGCTGTTTTAGGTAAAACTTCTATTTAATTTAGTTCCGTTCAAACAGAACTGTGCTGAGATTATTGACTTATTAACTGTAATAAAACTTCAGATAGTTCCTAAGAGCTTTAATGACGTTACTTTACCTGACGACCGCTCCAACAGAAGAATGAGTTTTTGATGTTTGCTGTTTTGTTTTTCACTTTTTAAACCAGCTCCAAAATGACAAAATGATTTCCACATTAAAATTAAAAGTTCTTACAGAGGAAAATGTCATCTGCAGCAAAAAAGTACCAGCCTCCCCCAAAATAACAGTTAGTATTATATTAGTAAATATATATGTTAGCCTGTATATCGGTGTAGGCTATATAAAACAAACAACAGCTGATTAATTAAATTGTTAATTAAACAGACCAGCAGCACATGTCCTGTTCATATCAGATTCAGATTAGAAACTGATAGAAACTGATACGATTGGTGCATTCCACTGGAAGTCTAAATGCGTTCGTCTTCTTGGGGAAACATGGACCCAGCAGCCTTCACCCGTTAACGTTAACGGCAGCTATCTGACAGGCGAGTTCATACAGCAAAGACTTCATCTACTAACGAAGCTCAAGTCACTGAGTTACGTTACAAATGGAAACTACAAAGTTGTTCCAACATGTTTTCATAACACCAAAACTACATATCAAGTAAAATCAAGTTTTATTAAGAACAGATCGATGCTGTGAGGTCAGCTGTGTTTACGTCGGAGAACTCGGGCGGAAATAATTATGTCCGACTTTCCGACTGGGAACTCCGACTCGAACGACCGTTCTGCTGCACTTTTCCGTGTTGGAAGTCGTTTTTTCTCAGAGTTTCGAGTGCAGTGGAATGCAGCTTGAAGTCCCACTGAAACAGAAGTTAGAGTCTCTTTAGCTTCTGTCCTGTGACGTATTTCCCAGTGAAACAAAATATTTGAGCGGTGTACAGTTACAAGAGGGATTTAAATCAAATCCTTTGCATTTGATTGGACCGCTAAACAGTGGGCGGGGCTTAGAGTTTAGCGGAGAAACAGAGCTACAGAGGACTGGTGGCTCCACACACACCTCCCTCACCTGTTAGATCAGGAGGACGAGGGAGAGATGAATGAATTAGACCTCAGCTCATTGTTTTGGAAATGAAAACAAAGTTTTTGCCCTCTGATATCCAAACACACATCTCTTCCTCTCTCTCTCCATATCGCTCTGTCAGCTACCACCCAGAAACGGTGAAGTGTGGTTTCATCTGACCGTGTGGCTCGCTAGAGGCTGAAGAATGATTGATGGGTGGATGTCATGATATTATTGGTTGAAATTGGTTGGTTCATGCTTACGTAAGCACACGGCATATTGTGTTTTACAGGAAGAAAACATGATTGGATTTTGATATAAGAACACAAAGAAATTGATTTTTTTTTTTTTTTTTTTACATATATTGTTAAAAAGGTGCAAAATATGACCGGGGATGTGATCTAAAAGGGTTAAAAATGCATTTTTCATTTCATCTCGACTTATCAAACTTATCAATCAAGTTAAACATGTTTCCTTTAAAATCATAAATATCTTCTTGCTGTTTCAAACATTAGAAGAAAGAATTTAATGTTAAATTTACTTTCTGTAATATTGATCATAACATTACTTGCCAAACAGGCAAAACTTCTGCAAAGATATAAATTAATTATTGATCATATTTTTAACTTTGTCCTGTATTGGGAGAGTATTGTAAATGGTTATCTTGAATATAACAGAAGAGGAAGACATGTATTTGTTAGTTTTATTATATTAATGGTTATATTTCATATTCATGTTTACGAATAAAAAGGAAGGATTATATTCTAAAGAGATAAAAAAAAAAAAAAAAAAAAAAGACATGTATTTAGTTGTTCGGGAAGCGACCACGTGGCGGCGGCAGCACTTCCGTGTTGGAACCTTCAACTTTGACCCCGGACGCGGAAGTTCTTTCCTTTCCTGTTTCTGCTTCTGAAGAGACACATAGAGGTGCGTCCGTCTCTCCACTGTAATCCAGATTAATCTTCTTCTCAGGTGCCCATCTGTAACTCTCTGCCGTCTGTAGTGAAGCGGTAATGTCTCCTCTGTCTGTTGACCGTCGTATTGTTTCTCTGTGTGAAGCTGGACGTTAGTTGCCGGTTATTTTCCGTCGGTTTGTGTGTGATGGCGCCGGGCTGCGGGGGCAGCCGCCATGTTGGCTCGGCCGAGGCTTTCCAGCTGCTGGAGCTGTGTGTTAAAACTGTTAAAATGTGTTTGAAATCAGATTAGTTTTCTTAAAAGCATTTAGACCCAGCAGGAGAAGCTCCAGGTGGATGTTGTTGTGCTGACGCTGCATGCGGCGGCGGGCTAACAGGTTAGCATGCTAACAGGTTAGCATGCTAACGCTAGCTGCTGCTCTTCTGTTTCTCGTGGAAACTTCAGTTAAAATATTTCCTGTCAGATACCTGCTGATGTTCTGCTGCTCCAGCCCGCCGGCAGCCAGGCTGTGCGTCCGACTGATCAATAATGTAATCAATCGATGCTCCAGCTACCATGTGACTAGCTGAAGTTCCGTTATCGGACACTGACTCCGGTCCGTGTCCGGCGGTCTGTCGGTGCACGTGCGGAGGACCGGCAGAGCAGCGCATCGGGAGAGGATGCTGTCCGACAACCGGCTCACACGGTCCTCTGACTGGACCACCGGCTGCTGGTCCTGGATCAGTCTGTAATGTTTGATCTGAATCTAAAGTTCAGGTGAAGTCAGTCAGTGTTTTGGGTTCAGGGAGGTGTTCAGTCTGCAGCTCCACAGCAGCTCAGATCAGGGTCTAATTCAGACGGTCTGAGTCTCTGAGCTGCAGCGTCTGCTCCATGAGGACTCAGAGGGTTCAGACCACAGAGGGTTCAGACCCTCAGAGCTTCTGCTGTCAGTCTGGACTGAACAAGCAGAGCGGGTTTCTGGCACAACTTCACCTTCCAAGGTGCATGGAGGAAGGAAAAGGTCTAAAAAGGTCAAAACTCAGCACACTTGTAGTATATAGAAGAACTTTATTGTCAGACCAACATGTTTGGGCTTCATCAGGGTCATCCAGGGTCAGTCTGGACTGAACATGAAGCTGCTTCTGTCTCTGTGTTGGAGTCCAGCAGGATGAGGTCAGCAGGCAGGACATGTGACCACACAGAGTCACATGTGACCTGAAGACAGAGGCAACAGAAATATTATCAATGTCGATTGATTAATAGCTTCTGTACTAAAGTCCAGTGTTAAGGGCTTTTATTTTGATGTGATTTATGGCAGTTTACTGTTAGAATTATCTGTACAATCATACTGACATCCTCTCCTTTCCTCCTCCTCTCCTCTTGTCTCCTCTCCTCCTCTCCTCTCCTCTCCTCTCCTTGTCTCCTCTCCTCTTGTCTCCTCTCCTCAGACCATGGCTCCTCGTAAAGGGAAGGAGAAGAAGGAGGAGCAGGTGATCAGTCTCGGTCCTCAGGTCGCTGAAGGAGAAAATGTGTTTGGAGTTTGTCACATCTTCGCCTCCTTCAACGACACCTTCGTCCACGTCACCGACCTGTCCGGCAAGTAAGTCACAACGCAGACAACACGCTAACAACACGCTAACATGCTAACATGTTACAGGGCAGGACGCCTGGACGCCCCGGAGTGTGTCCTGATGCCTCTTCTAAAATGAACTCTCCTGTTCTTAACTGGCTGTTGTCCCTTAAAAGAAAGTTGCAGATTTCCTCATTTAAAACTACATGTGATGCAGCAAATAAACAAACTCAGTTTCCCAGAGTCTCCGTCTTCACTCTGGACATCAACAGCAGCACCAGATTTCTCCCACTCCTGCAAATATGTTTAACGAAAACATTAACAGCTAATTAACTAATCTGAGAGGGAGAGAGAAGCTATCGCTAACTGCTAAGCTAAGTAACTAGCAGATCTGAAAAGTGTGTAAACAGCTGTGGGATTAGAGAGAAAGTCTCTAACAGAAGGAGAGAGCTGTGAGTGTTTGAGCAGATCTAGAGTCAGTTTAAATGTACAGCGGGTAATGAGCCGCTGGAATGAAGAATACAGCAAAATGACCCGGGTTCAGATCAGCAGGAACACATCAGTAGTCTGCATGTGAGGCGTTTAGGGGACATCGGTAATTTGTAGCTACAGAAAGTAACCTGATAACATCTGTTACCGTGTGTTTCCTGACATGTGACTCACTCTGCAGTCTGACCATGTGACCTATGAGCCGCATCACACTGCAGCACTTCACCTTTCTGTTGGGATTTTTATTTTGTTGAGGAGAAAAGACTGAAAAAATGATTTTAGTAACTTGGCCGCGATGCCCCGATACATTTGTATTTATCAAAGGCCAAAGTGGCCCGGCCCTAAAAATGACTTCATCCAGGCCTGATGTTAACACGCTAACAACACGCTAACAACACATTAATGCTCCAGAGACCAGAGGTAGGGTCAGACTGATATTTGGGGTCGATCGTTCTTTTATTACTGGTTTCTGCTGTCTCTAACTGGTCTCTCTGCCTGTCTGTCTCTCTGCCTGTCTGTCTGTCTGGTTGCCAGGGAAACGATCTGCCGTGTGACGGGGGGGATGAAGGTGAAGGCGGACAGAGACGAGTCGTCGCCGTACGCCGCCATGTTGGCAGCTCAGGATGTGGCTCAACGCTGCAAAGAGCTGGGGATCACTGCTCTGCACATCAAGCTGAGAGCCACCGGAGGAAACAGGTCTGTCTGCCTGCCTGTCTGTCTGCCTGTCTGTCTGTCTGCCTGTCTGACTACCTGTCTGTCTGTCTACCTGTCTGTCTACCTGTTTAACTTGGGGATCACTGCTCTGCACATCAAGCTGAGAGCCACCGGAGGAAACAGGTCTGTCTGCCTGTCTGTCTGACTACCTGTCTGTCTACCTGTCTGTCTACCTGTCTGTCTGTCTACCTGTCTGTCTACCTGTCTGTACATCTGTTTAACCTGGGAATCACTGCTCTGCACATCAAGCTGACAGCCACCAGAGGAAACATGTCTACCTGTCTCTCTCTCTCTGTCTACCTGTCTGTCTCACCCCCCTCTCTCTCTCTCTGTGTGTTTCAGGACGAAGACCCCCGGCCCCGGGGCCCAGTCAGCGCTCAGGGCCCTCGCTCGCTCCGGCATGAAGATTGGACGCATCGGTACGTACACACACACACACACACACACACACACACACACACACACACACACACACACACTGTCCTGGCCTACACATCATATTCTACAGACTTAAGAAAACATCTTTGTTTGGTACAGATCCCCGCTAAAATCACACCATAATCATTTTAATACGTTTTTCAATGAAAATGAGAATAATGATGTAAAAATTATCATTCCCTCTAATATCACAAATCATATCGCAATGTCAGTCAAAATAATCACAATTAGATATTTTTTTCTAAATCGTTCAGCCCTAGTTTCAGCTCAGCATCATTTAAATGAGCAGTAGATGCTACAGATGCCATGATGTCATGATGTCATATCAGGCTGAATGGAATATTGGTATCAGAGGAGAAGCCTGTGTTTCTCAAATGGTGGAAAAACAAGGATTGTATCAATAATTTTGTCCGTTGACCTCAAACTAAAGAAGTGTCGGTGCATTCCTAATCAATACATCACATATTTAAACGATGTAGAAACAGCTGACGATCAAATATGGCTGGACGATAATTCAATATTATCGTTTACCGTCTTTCAGTGGAATCATATCGTGATGATATGAAGATATTTTAATATCGTGACACATTTCTGCTGTCTGAACTGATGATGACATGATGACAAGCAAATTTTACTTAAAATAAATTATAAATAAAAAATAAAATGAGGTATGGTAGGAATATTATTTGAATATTTCAGTTTTGTTAGACATCACACCTAACATCACCATTCGGTTCAATGAGATGAACATTAATTTGATTATTTAACGTGGTTTTGCATAAGTGAACCGTATCATGATACGGTTCATGGAGCCTCAGGTCAGACAGACGCTCAGCTCTGGATCTGCATTGAGTTTGGTCTGTAGTCTGGATCAGGCTGAACCTGTGAAACCAGACCTGTGTCTGTTACCAGCTGACAGACAGGTTTGGTCTTCAGGTGCAGAGCTGAAACTAACGATTATTTTCATTGTCGATTAATCTGTGGATTATTTTCTCGATTAATCGATTAGTTGTTTATCTATAAAATGTCAGAAAATGGTGAAAATGTGGATCAGTGTTTCCCAAAGCCCAAGATGACGTCCTCAAATGTCTTGTTTTGTCCACAACCCAAAGATATTCAGTTTACTGTCATAGAGGAGGAAAGAAACCAGAAAATATTCACATTTAAGAAGAATTTTGGCTTATTTTCCTTAAAAAATTACTCAAACCGATTAATTCATTATCAAAATAGTTGGTGATTTAATTCAATAGTTGACAACTAATCGATTAATTGTTGCAGCTCCAGTCAGGTGTCAGACTGACTCACTACAAACTGCTGTGTTTTTGTTTTGGAAAAGTCCAGAAATGTTAAATATTTTCATTTTTGTAAACTTGAAAATACAGTTTATTGTAAAAATGAGACATGAGTTAAAGTGACGAGGCTGAAAGAGTCTGAACAGGTTTCTGTGTCTGGAGGTTCATCATCAGACAGGCAGGAGGTTAACTCTCTTCCTCTTCCTCCTCCTCTTCTTCCCCTCCTCCTCCTCCTCCTCAGAGGACGTGACTCCGATCCCCTCGGACTCGACCCGGAGGAAGGGCGGACGCCGCGGACGCCGTCTGTAAACTCTGCTGGAGATTTTCATCCAATAAACAGTTTGATTCACCTTCTGCCTCCGTCTCTTTCTGTTGGGGATGTCGCATGATGATGATAAAGAATTCACACCTGAAAGAGAAATGACTGCATTTATAATTTATTCAGAAATCCAGGGATCATACATGGTCCTTAAAAGTCCTTGAATTTAACTTTTCAAAATGTAAGTACTGGAATACCTGGAAAATGAGGCTGAAATATGGGGAAGAGCTTGAAATAAGTAAGTAAATAAAATGGGTTAGGGTCAAGTCAGAACAAATCAAGGCTTTAATATCAATCTGTATTATTATTATATATCTGTATTAAATATTTAATACAGAAAACCAGTGGAAGAGACCCAGTGAGGCTGTGGACCATCAGCCCACCTGCTCTTTTGTTTTGAAATATAGAAATATTAGAGATGTTCTGTTCCACACAAATACATCAAACTGTTGCTGTCATGTTGGTTTTTATCTGGAGTGAATCACGTGTTTAGTTGAGTGTGTGTGTGTGTGTGTGTGAGGCGTTCAGAAGTGACTCACCACTTTGTGATTTCTGTGATTTGTGAAGTGATTTCTGTCAGATCTGATGACCAAAACTAGACAGTATTGATTAGAATTATAAAATTGAGAGATTAATAAATTAAATGGCACCTTTTTATATGATGTGTTTTCTTGGAATTTAAAAGCAGTATTTTGTATTTCAAAAGACAGAATTCATGAGTCTCCTGAGTGCAGGACAGACACGTGAAGAACAGAAATTGATAAGTTTTGACCATAATCAATAAACCGTGTCAGAGGCATCTTCAGCAGAGCTTCTGAGCGTCTGCATGGCTTCAATGAGGAAGGATTATTTTATTTTTTGCACCAACTATGAAAAGCAGCGTCTGAGTTGTTAAAAATAATAATATGATGCATCGTATTCATTAAGAAGTGACATGTTTACATGAACTCTATAATACATCAGTGGGTTAATCTGCCCCTGACCTGTTCTAATGAGCCCAGAACACACTACTTCAAATTAAGAGTCCTTAAATTAATGAGATTACATTCATGAACTTAACTAGTTAATTTTCACTGTAGGGATGAAATGAGCCGAGAGTTCAGACAGACTGTATTTAATTTATTTACACTACCAGTCAAGTTTGGACACCACATTTCTTTATTTTTACTATTTTCCACATGTTAGAATAACAGTAAAGACTCAAAACTATGAAATAACACAAACTGAATTATGCAGCGACCAAAACAGTGTTAAACAAATCCAAACTATCTGATATTTTAGATTCTTTGCCTTGATGGAAAGACAAAGGCTTTGGAAAGAAATTCATACAGAGGATCAACTTCACTATTTATATTTGACTAATAAACTCATTTCAAGACTTTCAGCAGAAGACTGAAGATCAGAATGAGAAACATAATGCATTTAATCAGGTGTTAAAAAAAACTTTGACTGGTAGTCTATATGGATATATTCTAATAGTTTAGGTTGGTTGTTTGAGGCCCGACTAAAGATCAATATAATTGCAAGTGTTTAATCAATAAATTGTGAGGTGTGTATTGTTGAAAGTCTTGTTTGGGTCACATGACCTTACAGGGTCCACATGGACTTTATAAACCCACTCCAGACTTTTCATGTTCACAGTTAAATTAAGTAATTTAATTTTGTCAATTTACAATAAAATATACCACAAGTGTTAAGATGAGAGATTAATCTTTGGTTTAATATTCACTTTTCTGAGAAGCAACTAACATACCTGTAGAGTTGGGTGAGCTTTATTGGGTCACTTACCCTAAATATCTAGGTCTTTTCAATGCAATATGGTTTTAATAGGATAAAAACTTGGTAAGAGCATCATGAGTTTGATTTCTATAATCAGTTTCAACTTCAATAAATTCAGTCATTCCATACAAATTCAGAAAACAGAATTTAAATTCAGTCGTTCAAGTCATCAAAGTTCAAGTCGAGTCTCAAGTGACCAGAACCCAAGTCGAGTCTGTTAGCAGTGATGAACAGTTTACCACAGTGTGCTCCATGATTGCTGCACAATGCATTGTGGGTTTTGTAGTCTTTGTTATTATCTCAACACAACAGAAGTTTAAATGTCTATTTTCTTCAGATGTCAACAGATCATCATGAGGCAGATTTCTTTAAAATGAAGTTTCTGACCAGCTGTAGAGTTTCAGCTGGACTGACTACTTTGTCTTGAGGTTTTTCCAAAAATCCAAAATGGCAGCCAAAAATTGAAGCCTGAAATGACGTGTTCTAGAGGCGAAAATATTCAACATGCAGATTCAGATCTAATATGACGGCTTGAAGGAAGGAGCCTCAGACTGTGTTCACATCACAGGTCTGAAGGCTCAGTTCCTGTTTTTGATCAGATCTGGACCACACAGGAAAGATTTGAAAAGATCAGATTTGGAGCCTCGTGTATAAATGTTTCTCACGTACAGAAGGTTTTGTACGCTGGTTTTCACACGTCAGGATGTATGAAACGAACTTGACGTGAGAACTTTAGACCATGAGCACACTTCTGTCTGGCTGTCAGTGGGCGACGCCAAACTATGAAATAATGAAACTCTCCAGATGTTTCAAAATAATGTTTTCACTCAATTCACTGCTATATCTATGAAGTTCCACTGATACACCATAATAGTTTGGTTATTTATGTGGATAATGTTTAACATTAGAAAGGCCAAAACCCATCTGGCATCGTCATTTTCAACTGATAGTTCCTCCAACACTGGAGGAAAATGTTATTTTAACTCCTTCCATAACTTTTCATAAACATGAGCGTTTTAAATGAATGAAAAAAAAATGAAAGGAGGTATTCGCTAAAGAGCTGGGTCTTTAGCCTTTTCTTAAGGATAGAGAGGGATTCTGCGGATCGAATGGAGTTTGGCAACTCGTTCCACCACCGGGGAACCACAGAAGAAGAGTCTGGATAGAGACTTAGGGCCTTGCTGAGGTGGCAGAGGAGGAACCACAGAAGAAGAGTCTGGATAGAGACTTAGGGCCTTGCTGAGGTGGCAGCATCAGGCGCCGCTCCATGGCAGAGCGTAGTGAGCGGGAGGGAGAGTAGACCTGAATGAGGAGTTCAGGTCGGTCGGAGCCGTTTTGGTTATTGTTTTGTAGGCGAGCATCAAGGACTTGAACTTGATGCGGGCGACTGGGAGCCAGTGGAGGGAGATGAACAGCGGAGTGACATGTGGTCTGTTGGGGTTGAAGACCAGACGCGCCGCAGCGTTCTGGATCATCTGCAGAGGTTTGAGCTACAGGCCGGGAGCCCTGCCAGTAAGGAGCTGCAGGAGTCAAGGCGTGATATTACAAGAGCCTGAACCAGGAGTTGTGCTGCAGTTTTCTCTGTTCATGTGACATGGAGATGTTAACGCAGGTCAGGGGAGGAGCACAGATCATCTCTCCTGGGAGGAAAACTCAGTGTCGGGGGGGCAGACCCTCAGAAGAAGTCCTGGATCAGCTGTGTGCAGAACCTGCTCACACAAACCACCGAGCTGTGGGCTGACTGTGGGACTGAACGGCAAGAAAGGAAAGCAAACCTGTGCGTAAAACTAAAAAAAGAAAATGGCACAAATGGAAAAGCACATTTCCATATTAGGAGCTGCAGCACTGTGGACACTGATGATGTCACATCATGTGGTTTTGTTTTTAATCTTTGAATCAGTTCGATTTGACCGTTAATTACAAAAACACTGCATGCATAAAAGCACATTGGACTAAACCCTGACCCTGACCCTGAACCCAGACCCTGACCCTGAACCCAGACCCTGACCCTGAACCCAGACCCTGACCCTGACCGTGACCCTGAACCCAGACCCTGACCCTGACCGTGACCCTGAACCCAGACCCAGACCCTGACCCTGAACCCAGACCCTGACCCTGACCCCAGACCCTGACCCAGACCCTGAACCCAGACCCTGACCCAGACCCTGACCCTGACCCAGACCCTGACCCTAAACCCTAAACCCTAAACCCTGACCCCAGACCCTGACCCTGACCCTGAACCCAGACCCTGACCCTGAACCCAGACCCTGACCCTGACCCTGAACCCAGACCACGACACAGTGGGAACCTGAACATCATGACCCTAGCCGTCCTGTAGTGAAAATGTTTGTTCTGTTGCAGAAACATCTGGAAAGTTTCAGAAACCCAGACGGACCGAACAGGGAGGAGACGAGACTCTGAAGGTCGGACTCGGCTAATGAAGACCGTCTGTTACTTAAATATTACGACTGACTGATGTTGAGGTGGGAATGTTAGCCACCTTCCCCCCGGCTAATCTTGAGTTAAGAACTTTGTTGTCATGGCAACGAGTCGACCTAACTGTCAGAGTGGGAAGTTTAAATGCTGAAGCTGTTTCATAAAAGACGACAAATCTTTGGTTTTTTGAAAGAGCCTGAAGAAGAGAGAGAGACTTTAGAGAGAGAAACAACCATTAGAGATCTACAACAACCAGGAAGTAGTAGGAACAGGTAAATATACTGTAAGTGTCTATAGTAAGTTTGACTGAAGGTCATTTAGGTGGAAGACCGGGTCTGTCTTTATGCTCCTGGTCCTGCTCACATGTTGGATCTGAACAGAATGTTTTCATATGAACCGGCTGTTGCTTCTGTTTTTTTTTAAATAGTTGTTATTATTTTATCTCGTCTGTTTATTCAGTCTCCTGCTGCTGTGTTGTTTCCCACAGGATCAATAAAGTTCCATCTGATCTGATGCATTGTTGTGTCATAATGAAAATTCCTCATTTCTCCAGCTGCAGGGTCTGGAGCAGAGCTGGACCAGCTGGACCAGCTGTGGACCGGCAGGATGTCGTCGCCTCACACGGCAGACAGGTAATAATCCCACAATGCATTGCTGCATGTCAGCTGACCCTGATCTGGCTTCCCCAGCCTCAGAACAGTTTCATGTCACACTGCAGGTGGCGCTGTTATGCACTGACTGCTGGTCCAATAGCAAACAAGGTCAAAGTTCAATCATTAGGACAAAAACAATATTCACGTCTGCTAAAATCTGCTTTTGTGTATCTTGTGCTTCCTCTGATGTTTGATTGATTGTTGATCGGTTGGATCTGGTTCGGCTCTTTCTCTGTGATGAAGATCTGTAGAAATAAACAAACTTGAACTTGAGCAACAATGCGATGCAGAAATATAAAATAATACAATCTAGAAAAATACAGAAACATATTTACACGTTATTTCTGCATTTCCTAAGTAAATTCAGGTAATCAGCAACACAGGAGTTTAATAAAGTTGAAAGGAGAAAGACTTTCTCTCCTCCAGTGAAAGAGTGAAGTGGGTCACACACAGACTACATCAGCACCAATATACTGTATATAAATATATATGACCAATGCATAAAACAATGATCACTACCCCCCATGTTCACATCTTCCAGGCATCAGTATGAATATTTCCATCAACATTAAAGCTCCACATCATGTAAAGCAGGACTCCTCTTCCTCTGTGGTGATAAAGGAGTTGGATGGTCTATCTAAACATGGTGAAAGTATCAAAACTAAATCCACACAATCCATATTAGTGCAGCGAGCCTCTAAACGAGCCGTTTGGACTTCCGTAACTTTGTGGCGTCACAAAGGTTCGCTCATTATCATTTTTGTAAGAAATAATAGACTAACAAAGAGTTTTTTTCAAAGCGGTTGAGCGGTTGTCATCGTTTATTACCGGAGAGTTTTCCCTACCTGTAGCCGCCGGGCCCTACTAGCCCCTAATGATGCTCGAATGACAGAGGGGGGGACTCGACTCACGTGACTTGGACTCGAGTCACAAGACTTGGACTCGAGTCACAAGACTTGGACTGTGTTTCATCAGTCATTTAACCCTAACCCTCCTTCACTTCCCCTCGGCACTTGGTAATACGTAGCACCATACGTAACGTGAGTGGCCACTTGCAGAGCAGGGGGGCGGGGTCCGAGCAGGGGGGCGGGGTCAGAGGGGGAGCAGAATATTTTAAATGGAACGCACTTGCCCTTAAGCAGGCCTAATAATTAATAATAACAGTAAGTAATAAAAAGTACACAGAACAATGAGTAATTAAATATTGCAAATGAGTTCATTTCATAAATATGTCTAAATCCTCTAAATATTGTTTGCATTTATATTTATCACCTGTTCGTGCACCGGAATTGACGGACGATCACAATGCATCCTGGGAAATATGCGCTTGTGAAGTCTGCATCGTTGTTGACTCGCTCGGCCCTGAAGGGTCGATCTCAGAAAGTTCACTTGAGTTATCAGAGTGATGGAACCACACTTAAGATGGAGGAGGGGATTCCCCCGAGGGGAAGTGAAGGAGGGCCGGGGAAACGACCAATGAAACGCACCGCTTGACTCGACTCACATGACTTGGACTCGAGTCACAAGACCAAGCATATTGCATTGAAAAGTCCTAGATATTTGGTTTTCTTTAAGATATTAAATTGATACTGGACTCTTGATTTGTTCTGACTTGACTTGCTGTTCTACATTTAGACTTGAGACTTGACATTAATGACTTGGACTTGACTTGGTACTTTACACTAAAAAAACATACATTTAAAAACTTTTATAAATTATTTTTCATGCTAAAGACCCCAAATCAGTCTTAATATGTTTAAAACAGCTGGTGCTATGAGATCTATCAAATCACTATTGATACTTGACATGTTAACTGCGTCATGTGGACCTGTGTTGAACTCGGACTAGTTACTGCACACAGCACAGACTCCTGTATTAAACAGCTACGCCATTCCCGTCAGGATTACTGATGAGTAAATAAGCAACATTCAAAGCGGTCTGTCATGACACCAAACCTAAAAACAATCCACCTCACTCTGCCTAGACAATCCTCATACTTTTAAATCCAGAAAAGGTTTGGAGTTACTCCTTTTGAACATCAGAAGTTTGTGTCAGCAAGAGAAATGAGATCATTTAAACATGGCGGTCCCACAGGCAGACCCTGCTTGACTTCAACAGTCTACTCCTATGCACTTTGAATGGACGCAGCACTGAGAGAATCACAGAGTATAAATATCAAGGCATTTGGCTTGATGAAAACTGTACATGTAAATACCATATTGAAAATCTTGTCGTCAAACTACAGAAAAAAAATGTTTTTTTGGACAGATCCAGATCCAGCTTCCCTTTGATTAGTAGAAAGCGTTTAGTCGATGCGGTCTTTCTTTCTATCAGGCTTAGATTCTGCTGATATGATCTTAGACATCCTGCTTCCCCTCTCAAGGCCCCAGACTCAGTTCATCACTCTGCCTCAGATTCATTACTGGAGATTCCTATGACATGATCACTGCATTCTGTATGAAAGACTTGGTTGGTCCTCTGGCACAGAGCGGAGTGATAAACACTTGTATTTATTCATCTATAAAGCCCTTATTGGACATTTACCACTCTATATAACATCTGGATTGGACCATGGGACCGTACCGAACTCGTTCTAATAACTGTCTTATGCTTCCTGCAAGGTTATTCTGAACTTCTGAACTCTTGCTAACTTTGGACAATTCAACAATATGATCTCAAACCACTTCTTTACTGCCCTTGCAATGCGTATCTTGAAGTCCTCCGATAATCACAAGGCGTAACTTTTCTTGAAGACGTTTACTAGAGTGATTCAACACTGTGAAAAGACAAATCGTGTCCAAGGCAACATTGTAAAAAACAGTAATTGCAGACAAAAGGCAGAGAGGAGTTCCTCAAGGCCTGTCCTCAGACAACTGAACAAAAAACCCTGCATCACCAATCCTGAAACTCACCACTAGAGGTCAGTGTGTATCAACACAGATTTGGATCTTAATATAAATCAACTAAGTTAGATATACTCTAATAGTGGGCAGCACAACTTCACTTCAGTGTGCAACTGTTTTAACTGAGCATTGTTCTCTTTTGATTTGTTTCACTTTGCTTATCTTCTTTTTAACTTTGTATCTCGACATCATTGCAAAAGAGGGAAACCTCAATGATTCTCGAGGCTTAAAGGTTTGAATGAATACAGAGCAGTGCTTTGTTTACAGCAACACACAAATAATTTACAGCATTTACAACATTTAAACATTTATTGAAGTGAAACATAAAACAAAACAGAACATTACAATGTGTGTGTGTGTGTGTGTGTGTGTGTGTGTGAGTGAGTGAGTGACTGTCAGAACTGCAAGATACGCTGGAACTAATAATATGAACATTGCTTAAGTTCAAAGAAAATTGGCAAAGCTTAAAGTTGAGAAAGAAAGAAGAGAAGAAAACACCATGAAGTTTAAAATGTCCTGACCTTTCTAAACAGAGAAGCGAGTCTCACTTGGAGGTTTTGTGGTTTATCAAAGACCTGAGTGGAGGGCCAAGCTCAGAACTAGAAGCTGTATTTTTGGTATGAACGGTATTACACAGCACCCTCTAGTGTCAAAACCACTATAACATCATTTTGGTGTTTTTCTTTAGCCTCTGACCTGGATAAGTGGCTGGAAAATGGATGTATGGATGGATAGAAAAATAAAAAAAATCATATCATCAAAATCATACTTTTTACTTTAAATGTGTTTTTTTACCTGACAGCAGCCAGTAATGTCAGACAGTCCTGCTGCTCCCATGAGTTTCTCCATTGGAACCTGTTTACTACTGTGAAGCTGCTTGACCTCTTTTCCTTTCCTGGTTTTAGTCCAGCATCAGATCCTGAGCCTCTGACCACTGAAGACGTTCATATCGAGTCTGAAGGAGAGCCGAGTCGAGGAGAGCCGAGCCCAGGAGAGCCGAGCCCAGGAGAGCCGAGCCCAGGAGAGCCGAGCCCAGGAGAGCCGAGCCCAGGAGAGACGAGCCCAGGAGAGACGAGCCCAGGAGAGCCGAGCCCAGGAGAGCCGAGCCCAGGAGAGACGAGCCCAGGAGAGGCCGCCAAGGATGTCGAGGAGCAGACGCAGCGATCCAGGCGGCGCTGGCACTTGGCCGGACTCGGCGTCTTCACAGCCGTCGTTTTGGGCTTCTGGGTAGCCCAGATTGTCATCATCAGTTCACTGTGGGCGCAAAATACAATACTGAAAGCAACAAACGAGCATCTGAGACGGGAGAGATGGCAACAAGATGCTGTCCACCAGGAGAATCTGACATCTTGGTGCCTGCTCCTGAACGCCACGTTGGTCAACTCCACGAGTCTCACAGCAGAAAACCAACGGCTGAGCTTTCTCCTGAACGCCGCTCTGCAGAGCTCCACCCGGCTGTCAGGCAAGAACACCCAACTGGGCACGCTCCTCAACACCGCACTCGAGAACTCCACCCAGCTGAACTCCGCCCAGCTGTCAGTGGAGAACACCCAACTGAGCACGCTCCTGAATGCCGCTCTGCAGAACTCCACCCAGCTGTCAGTGGAGAAAACCCAACTGAGCACGCTCCTCAGTGCCGCGCTGCAGAACTCCACCCAGCTGTCAGTGGAGAAAACCCAACTGAGCACGCTCCTCAGTGCCGCGCTGCAGAACTCCACCCAGCTGTCAGTTGAGAACACCCAACTGAGTACGCTCCTGAACGCCGCTCTGCAGAGCTCCACCCGGCTGTCAGGCAAGAACACCCAACTGAGCACGCTCCTCAACACCGCACTGCAGAACTCCACCCAGCTGAACTCCACCCGGCTGTCAGTGGAGAACACCCAACTGAGCACGCTCCTTAACGCCGCACTGCAGAACTCCACCCAGCTGTCAGTGGAGAAAACCCAACTGAGCATGCTCCTCAGTGCCGCGCTGCAGAACTCCACCCAGCTGTCAGTTGAGAACACCCAACTGAGCATGCTCCTGAACGCCGCTCTGCAGAACTCCACCCAGCTGTCAGTTGAGAACACCCAACTGAGCATGCTCCTGAACGCCGCGCTGCAGAACTCCACCCAGCTGTCAAGCGAGAACACCCAACTGAGCACGCTCCTTAACGCCGCACTGCAGAACTCCACCCAGCTGTCAGTGGAGAAAACCCAACTGAGCATGCTCCTCAGTGCCGCGCTGCAGAACTCCACCCAGCTGTCAGTTGAGAACACCCAACTGAGCATGCTCCTGAACGCCGCTCTGCAGAACTCCACCCAGCTGTCAGTTGAGAACAACCAACTGAGCACGCTCCTCAACACCGCACTGCAGAACTCCACCCAGCTGAACTCCACCCGGCTGTCAGTGGAGAACACCCAACTGAGCACGCTCCTGAACGCCGCGCTGCAGAACTCCACCCAGCTGTCAAGCGAGAACACCCAACTGAGCACGCTCCTTAACGCCGCACTGCAGAACTCCACCTGGCTGTCAAGCGAGAACACCCAACTGGGCACGCTCCTTAACGCCGCACTGCAGAACTCCACCCGGCTGTCAGTGGAGAAAACCCAACTGAGCATGCTCCTCAGTGCCGCGCTGCAGAACTCCACCTGGCTGTCAAGCGAGAACACCCAACTGAGCACGCTCCTGAACGCCGCTCTGCAGAACTCCACCCGGCTGTCAGTTGAGAACAACCAACGGAGCACGCTCCTCAACGCCGTGCTGCAGAACTCCACCCGGCTGTCAGTTGAGAAAACCCAACTGAGCACGCTCCTGAACGCCGCGCTGCAGAACTCCACCCGGCTGTCAGTTGAGAACACCCAACTGAGCACGCTCCTCAACGCCGCGCTGCAGAACTCCACCCGGCTGTCAGGCGAGAACAACCAACTGAGCACGCTCCTCAACGCCGCGCTGCAGAACTCCACCCGGCTGTCAGGCGAGAACAACCAACTGAGCACGCTCCTGAACGCCGCGCTGCAGAACTCCACCCGGCTGTCAGTTGAGAACAACCAACTGAGCACGCTCCTGAACGCCGCGCTGCAGAACTCCACCCAGCTGTCAGTAGAGAACAACCAACTGAGCACGCTCCTGAACGCCGCGCTGCAGACCTCCACCCAGCTGTCAGTGGAGAAAACCCAACTGAGCACGCTCCTCAACGCCATGCTGCACAACTCCACCCAGCTGGAGGCGAAAAACAAACACATGAAGGCCATCCTGTTCTCTGAGAAAGTTTCCTTCCTGCAGCGGTTCTGTGACCTGGACACACTGCAGTGTGGGCGCTGCCCGTCCGGCTGGGTGGAGCACGCCTCTCGCTGCTTCTTCCTGCCCAGTCACACCCAAACCTGGCAGCGCGCCCGCAGTGAGTGTGTCGGTATGGGCGGCGACCTGGCTGTGGCTCTGGATGCCGAAGACCAGCGGTTCCTGACAAACTTAACTGTCCAGTTTCAGCATCGCTACCCTGAGCTCTTGGCGGCATGGATCGGCCTGGAGGATATGGTGAAGGAAGGCAGCCATGTCTGGGTCAATGGCAGAAACATTCACCCAAGGGTCACTTACTGGAGGGCCGGGGAGCCCAATAATTATGTGGCTTCCTGGGACGTTGACAAGGCCGGACAGGACTGTGTCGCCTTAGTTGTAACGGATGGTGCCAAGCAGAAGAGCCCCCTAAACACCTGGGACGATGTCGTCTGTCTCGCTGGACGCCACTTCATGTGTGAGATGTCTGCTTTAATTTTGGTCTGATTTACAGGAGGACTAGGACAGACCAGGGAGTAATAGCTTTGCAAATCAATGGAGAAAATGGCTTAATAAATGTATTTCTTTATTAGCATGATTTGTTTACTGGTTGTTCTAATTGGTTAATTGGCATCACAATCATCACAATCACAGTCACATTAACCACCTTGTCCAATAAATGTCCAGGAATTAGACTTGGTGTCACAGTTATCATCATCAGCATCAAGAAGTTAGCTAGTAGCATGCAATGGACAACATTGATTGACATCAATCAAATATCACTGCCAAGTCAGCAGACCAAACAACAATCTATAGCCATGTAGAAACAAAACCTGTCAAATGTCCAAACATTCTGAACAGCCACATTCCCTACAAAGTTCCAGAGATCCCTTGATCCTTGTCGTCTGGAATCGGTCGCAGTTGAACCAGATGTGCCACCGGGCGCAGGTCGACCCGGTCCTTCACTTTAACCTCCGCTGATCAGAGGCATCCATCTGCACTGAGAATCATCACAACCGAGCGTGCGACCCAACGGAAGATTGTCAGTAGTGTGACGCCACTTCTGTCGGTCTTGGAGGATATGTAAGTCTCCTTGGATGAATTGTCACCAGAAGTGGTCCGCCATCATCTGACCATGTACATCTGTGGCTGTGAAGCGTCCCACCGCCCCATTAACAACATATTTGATGTCACAGTGTGAGACTGAGGTGAGGTTAGTGTTAAGGTAAGTGAGCTAAGGTAATTGAGGTATGGTAAGTGAGGTAAGGTAAGCGAGGTAAGGTAAGGTAAGCGAGGTAAGGTAAGGTAAGCGAGGTAAGTGAGGTAAGGTAAGTGAGGTAAGGTTACCTTACCTCACTTACCTTAACACTTACCTCACCTCAGTCTCACACTGTGACATCAAATATGTTGTTAATGGGGTGGTGGGACGCTTCACAGCCACAGATGTACATGGTCAGATGATGGCGGACCACTTCTGCCACTCTTACCTGACTTACCTCACCTCACTTACCTTACCTCGCTTACCTCACCTCACTTACCTCACTTCGCTTACCTTACCTCACTTACCTCACCTTGCTTAGCTTACCTCACTTACTCAAGACTAAAGGTGACTGCGCTTTCTCTATTAGGGCGCCTAGACTTTGGAATGACCTGCCTGAGGAAATCAGGCTAGCTAAATCAGTTTCATCTTTTAAATCCCTTCTAAAAACACACTTATATAAACAGGCTTTTATGTGATTCACTCCCTTTGCGCTGCCGTTCGGGAGTCTGGAGTCACTGAGGGGTCTTTGTGTTTCCTGGGGGAGGCTGGTGCTTCTGTTCGCTGGGGTGGCATTGAGCTGGTCGGGGGGTGCAGCCGGGGCAGTGACGGTGTTGCGGACTGTTGCCTCTGTCTTCGGGTGGCTGTTCTGTTCTTCGGACTCTCTGTTCATCGGGAGTCTTCTGTCTGTGGCGGTGGCATCTTTGCTGGCCTTGGGTGTTCTGGCTGTCGGGCTTTCGGGATTCTCGGCTGGGGTTTCGCCGCGCGCTTCCTGCGGCGCTTGCCGTGGGTGCGATTGGCTTGTGGGGCGTTTTCTCACGGGCCGTGCGTTCGGGCTGTCTCCCGCAGGGCTCGATGGGGTTTGGATCGGGCGGTTTCGCTGGTCGGTCTGTCGGAGGCGGTGCTCGTCTCTCCTGGCTCGGCAGTCGGTTGTTGTTTTGGTGGATGGGGGCCGCTTCCGTGCGTGGGGTTGCCGGGAGGCTGGGGATTTCATGCTGGGGTGTGCGCCTTTGCGTGGGGGTCTTCGGTTTCTTGGCGGTGTCGCGCTTGGGGTGGCTTTCGTCTCTCGGGGCAATGATTCGGCTGGCGGGTTGTGGAGACGGGTGCTGTCTCTGGTGGGTTGGCCGGTGCAGTCGGCCGGTCTGGGTCCTGTCGGGCTTTTGTGGGGGCGGCTTGATCGTGGGGTCCGTGGGGGATGCCCTGTGGGCCATTTGCGCCGGTGGCGGGTCCTGCGGGGGGCGTGGGGCGGGGCTTTGCCGGGTGTCCTGGGGGCCTGGTGGCTGGAGTGCCTGGGGTCTGCGGGGCTGTCGCTGCTGTGCATGGGGGGTTCCTTGATGGGCGGGGGGTTTGGGGAGTGGAGCAGTCATTTGGAGTGGTGGTTTTGGTTTGTGGCATTGTCGGTGTCTCGGCTGCGTTTCTAATCGGTTTGGTGCTGCCCTGGTGGATCGGGGTATCGGTCTCTTTCGGGGGCATGAAGGGTTCTCGCTGGCTCCGGACTCTTGAACGGTAGTGTTGCCTACTTGTACCTGTATGTCCATTTTATTGCCTTTTTGTGTTTTGGCACACACTTTTATTTAGAGTTCCATCTGTTTTTAATTGTATCTCTGTTTCTTTGTTTTAGTTGCACCTGTTTATCTCCTGTATTACCTTTTATTCCTATTTTTTATTTTTTATAATTTCTTTTCGGCACACACTTATGAAAAAGTTTGATCTGTTTTTAATTGTATCTCTGTTGGTTTGTGTTTTTTTTTTTTTTTTTTTTTAGTTGTACCTGTCTACATCATATTTTACTTTATATGCCTATTTTCTTTTATTGCTGCTGTTGGATTTTACTGTATGTAAAGCACTTTGTAAACATTGTTTTTAGAAAAGTGCTATACAAATAAAGTTATTATTATTATTATTATTATTACCTCACCTGACTTACCTTACCTCGCTTACCTTACCTGCCTTACCTCACCTCGCTTACCTTACCTCACTTACCTTGCTTACCTTACCTCACTTACCTCACTTACCTTACCTTACCTCACTTACCTTACCTCACTTACCTTACCTCA